>NW_017671424.1:134518-275102 GCF_001879085.1 Nicotiana attenuata | reverse complement strand
AAAAAAAAAATTTTGAAATCTGAGAGAACATTTCATTCTAGATCTAGATTTCCAAAAACCAAAAATATAGCACCAAAAATCCCAAAAATTCTGTTTCCTTATAGTTTTCTTACAATAATTTCAGTTTCAGCTTCTAATTTGAACCTCTAGCTTAGATTAAGTTGACAAAAATGGCTTGAGTAGTCCTGATCCAGTAATTATGGTCTTCAAAAGCTCCTGAGATCATTTCTGGTTGTTTTGAGCTCATTCGAGTTAGTCTCAGATGTTCATTGGTTTTGCTCATTTGAAATTATTGTAAGAAAACTATAAGGAAACAGAATTTTTGGGATTTTTGGTGCTATATTTTTGGTTTTTGGAAATCTAGATCTAGAATGAAATGTTCTCTCAGATTTCAAAATTTTTTTTTTGGTTTTTGGGGAACTTCAGGGGTTCAAAAACTTATCAAACAAGGCAATGAGCATGCCTTTTTATAGGCAAAGCCTAGGGCAGCCTTCAGATTTCTGTTTTAACTCGTTAGCCCCTCAATTATTAGCTTATTGGTCAAGTTAAACCCATTATTTACTATTAGACCCCCTACTAGAAGCTTCTGGGAATTTCTCAGGTAGTTTTTAAAGGGTTCTCTAATTAAAAAAAACCTATACTACCCCTGAATTGCCCCTAGAATTATTAACCTATGTCAAATAAACCCAACCCCTTTTAAATTGGTCAAGAAATGACCATGGTTAACTTTCAGAGAGTTTGGAATATTTCAGTAATAACCAAACGTATTCCAATCAAAACCAAAACCAAAAATTGGAATACAAAAAAATCTAACTAAACCTAATTTAGACTTGAATTAACTACTAGAATCAGATTCGAAGATCATTATTATCAATTATTAGTCAACAGAAAATTAAGACATAAACAAAAATTAATCAAACACAGAATCATGTAATTAGTGCGAACAGAGGGAAGAAACTAAAAACCTAACAAAGAATCTAAAACAAAAACTGGCAAGCAACATCAAGGCATCATTATTAAACTTGACGAAGAACTAACATGAAGGAGAGGCCAATTTCAATCAAAAGAAATTCAACTATATGGAGAAAAAGGAACAGGAGATGAACAAAAAGAAAAACAAATACGGAACTTACTGATTCAAGCCCTAATATTGATTGACTTTCGAATCTGATCCCCAAATAATGTTATCTGCCTATTTTTGCCAAAAATAAACGAACAACATCATTTGAGGATCAGTTGAACACTGGAAAATCCGAGCAAGGCTGAAATTCCTCTTGGACCTTCGAACCTGAACCATAGATCTAGGATTCGAGTGGTTTAAACTGGATTTGAGAAAATCTGGTTTGAAATTTGGGAAGAGGGGGTCAAGGTGGGTCTAGGGTGTATGTTTGGAGTGGTTTGGTGGTGGCGCCGCCACCGGAGCACTTGTGGCGGCGCTAGGGTTTACGGTTTCAAATCAGGACTCGAGGGATTTGGGATTGATTCGAGGGAAACCAGTGGCAGATATGGAATGAGGAGAGAAAGAGGATTTAGTGGTGTAAATTTGGGACGATTTGGACGTTGGCCGCCGTCGTGGGCGATTTCCGGCGGCGGCGTTAGGGCGGAGCCGGCGGAGGGAAGAGGTACGAGGAAGAAAGAATGGTCTCTAGGGTTAGGGAGTTATTTGGACACTTTTATTTTAATTCAAGATTCAATCCAGGCCGTTAGATTTGAGGGGATGGACGGACAGGATTGATTGACGCCAAAACGGCGTCGTTTGATTATTAAGGGAGCTGGACCGGGTTGGGGTGTTTGGGCCAGTAGATCCGGTCTCAAGGGTTTGATTTGGGCTGGTTTGATTTAAAGGGGATTTGAGGGGTTTGGGCTTGACTTTGGCCCAAAAATGGGTGGCCTGATGCCCCTATTTTAATTTCTTCTCAATTAACTCCTTTTCTTTTATTTAATTCAAATCTTTTTAATTCAATTCAATTCCTTTCTTTGATTTTTATTTTTGTTAAAAAAAAATGTAACAAGGACTTGAATTAAGCTGAAATTAAACTAACTAATTTTTCTAAAACTAACTAAACCCCAGTTAAAGAAGAAAAAATTAAACAAAAAATGTAAAATGACTAGTTTTTGTTATTTTTCTTTTATTTCAAATGATGTTTAATTAATATAAAAATCTAGAATTAGGTTCTAAATGCAAGTATGCTATTTTTGTATTTTTCATGAGTTATATCAATCAAAAAAAAATGCACAAAATGCAAACAATCACAAAATCATGTAATTAATTCCCTGAAATTCAAATAATAGAAGAAAAATTCTAATTCTAATGAATTTATAGGAGTAATTTAAGCGCGGCAAAAATCACGTGCTCACAATTCTCGGATCTGGTGGAAAAGTGTAGACAAGAATCTCAGTGATAAGGTGATGTTTGTATCTTAGCAAATGAGATCTGATTCTCTTTCTCAAGTCAAAGCGAGTTTTTTACAAATGAATATCGCATGTCCCCTATCATTGTCTCTTTTTCTATTTATATGGAACATATTCCTAAGAAATCCAAATAGTACAAGTGCAGAGAATATCCAATAGAATATTCTCTTTAATAACCTACCTTGAAAACTAGTCGTTACAGCTCTGTCAACGGTACTCGACCTCGACCCTTGTTGATACCTCGACTACGGCTCTCGTTGACTCTTCAATCATAGACTTCGCTGCTTCTTGGTCCATTTCGACAAACATCGACTTGGGAACTCTTCCCTTAGTTCTATCTTGGCTTAAATATTCTAAGACAGATTTTGACCCATACAGTTAGTCCCTCCGCTTATTGAGGCCGGCTTCAGGCGGGTTCGATGAGCGGGTCTTGTTCGTTGTGGTCGAAACAATCGAGCGAGTTGCGCAGGTCGTGGTGGTTATAGCGAACTGGAAAGAGTTATGGTGTCCACGAGTTAGGATGATGTCATGACATCATATGTCATTGTGATGCATATTCCCGATGCATTGCTTCGTTTCGCGTGTGACCTCTGATTGAACCTGCCGCTTCGGTTCAAGTGGATGAATCATTTTTTATCCTTGTGCCAAGACCCTTATAAATAAATGTATTTGGCTGCAATTTTGAGGTTTAAGTTTTTTGTTGTTTCGAAATCTTATAGGAGTATTACTCTCTTGCTCTTTTCTCGCTTCAAACCTCTCTTCTCTGTTCACGAGTTATGCTGTCCACGAGTTAGGATGACGTCATGCGTCATTGTGATGCATATTCCCGATGCATTGCTTCATTTCGCATGTGACCTCTGATTGAACCTGACGCTTCGATTCTGGTGCCAGTAATGGTGAATCGTTTTCGATCCTTGTGCCAAACCCTTATAAATAGATGTATTTGGCTGCGATTTTGAGGTTTAAGTTTTCGGTTGTTTCGAAATCTTATATTACTCTCTTGCTCTTTTCTCGCTTCGAACCTCTCTTCTCTGTTCCCGTAAGTTGTACTGCTCTTAGTTCTTCCTCGTTTGATACCTCTCTTTCTTTTATCAAAATATGTCTAACATGCTTTCTGAGTTTGGTGAGGGAAGCGATGCGATCCCTTTAGCAATGTTGTTTCCCCTCATGAGGAGAATGTTCTTGCCGCCTTCGAGGATGGAGCCTTCCCGTTGGTGGAGGAGATAATTCCTCGCAACCCTAATTCTAGATTTGATTTCACCAAATTACCTGAAGCTGACTCTGGAGACTTTCGGTCAGTGATGACGATGAAGGAGTTAGAAGAGCTTAAGGCTAAGTTCATCCTTCACAATCATGTTGAATTAATCCCGACTGGGTGGGACACGGTGTAGGTCCACTGTTCTGGGTACTATGCCTTTTATGCCTACCTCTTCCAAGTCGGCTACACTCTCTCTCCTTCCACTGGCGAAGGAATTTTGTCGTTATTATGGTTTTTGCCCAGCTCAGCTCGCGCCGTACATTTACAAACTTATAAGGATGCTCACCAAATTTGCCGAGCTAGCTGAGGTCGAACTCACACTTCGGCGTTTAATACATTTGTTCGCCTCTAGCTTTTATAGGGGGACGATGTTGAATCTTCGCCACCGAGGAGGCAAGTGCTTGGTGTTGAAGATGGACGAAAAAGCCAACCGCCAATTCTGGTTCAACTTCTTCTTCGTCAGAACTAAGGACGTGGTGGCCAACGTTGATGGTTGTTCTAAGGCTTGAAATTGTGCTCGTAAGTACCTAATTTCCTTCTTTGTAGGTATCTGATTTTTCTCCCGTGCTTGGTCGTGGTCTTTCACCTCTTGTCCTTTTCTTGTGCAACCGAAACCGCGCCTCCTTCTTTGGTCGGAGACAATTTTGAGTGGGTTGGTCGGCTCCTCCCTCACATCGTAGGGATCCGTGAGTGTTCAGGTTTCTTCAAAAAGATTGGGCCTGCTCTCCCTTCCACTGGTAAGTTCCTTTTATCACCGGTATCTTAATTCTCTTTCTTTTTGTTTACCTTTGCTAACCTTTCCCTTTCCCTTTCCTTGTGTTTTTACTAGATTCGGCCAGGGGATCTTCGAAGAGGTCGAGCTCCCACACCCTCGTCCTGAAAGAGGAAAGCTACTACATCCTCGACTCCTGCCCCTTCTTCGACTGCGGCTGCTTCTGTTCGTGCCCCGATCACTTCTTGGACTGTGGATGCTTCTTTTCGTGCCCTGATCCCTCTAGTGGCTAATCTGTATAACGTCTATAGTAATGTGGAGACGTCAAAAGAACTGTGAATTGCGCTTGAAAGGAAATACAAAACTGAAGATGTCGGGTTGAAGAAATTCGTTGCCACTAAATTTTTGGACTACAAAATGGTAGATAGCAAGTCTGTTATTACCCAAGTCCAGGAATTGCAAGTGATTATTCACGATCTCCTTGGTGAAGGTATAAGTAGAATTAATACTGATGTTGAAAGTATTAATTTTATAAACAGAATTTCATTTAAGGTCTTGTCATCAATGAAGCATTCCAAGTTGCAGCAATGATTGAGAAGTTGCCTCCTTTCTGGAAGGACTTCAAAAACTACTTGAAACACAAACGCAAGGGGATGTCGTTTGAGGATCTCATTGTTCGGTTGAGAATCGAAGAGGACAACAAAGCTGCTGAAAAGAGAGGCCGTGGAAACTCAACAATAATGGGACCAAACATTGTTGAGGATACTCCTCAAAATAAGAGGAAGAGGAAGCAGGCTTCTGGACCATAAAGCAACCCAAGAAAGAAGCGGTTCAACGAAAATTGCTACAACTGCGGGAAAGCTAGACACAAATCTACAGATTGTCGTGCTCCGAAGAAAGACAAGAAGAAGGGTCAAGCAGACATTGTTGAAAAGCACGAAGATGTTGATGACCTGTGTGCTATGCTTTCTGAATGCAACCTAGTGGAAATCATAAGAAGTGGTGGATTGATTCTGGAGCCACTCACCATGTTTTTGCCGTTAGAGAAGCGTTTGCTACATATGCTCCCGTTGAACCCAAAGAGACGCTTTCTATGGGAAATTCTGCAATGGCCAAAATTAAAGGATGTGGGAAGATATTTCTGAAAATGACTTCTGGCAAGGTGGTGACTCTAAACAATGTCCTTCATGTTCCCGAGATTAGAAAGAACTTAGTCTCTGTTGGACTTCTTGTTAAAAAAGGGTTTAAATGTGTCTTTGCATCTGATAAGGTTGTAATAAGTAAGAATGAAATGTTTGTAGGAAAAGGTTACTTCACTGAGGGCCTTTTCAAGCTGAATGTATTGGTTGTTGAGAATAATAATAAAATTTCAGCTTCTTCTTACTTGCTTGAGTCAAATGATTTATGGCATATACGTTTGGGTTATGTAAATTATAAAACCTTGCGTAAAATGATTAACTTGGAAGTATTGCCTAAGTTTGAATGCGACAAATCAAAATGTCAGATATGTGTGGAATCTAAATATGTTAAACATCCTTATAAGTCAGTTGAAAGGAATTCATATCCTTTAGACTTAATTCATACTGATATTTGTGACATGAAGTCAATACCATCTCGTGGTGGAAAGAAGTATTTCATTACTTTTATTAACGACAATACTTGATATTGCTATATTTACTTACTTAATAGTAAAGATGAAGTAATAGACGCATTCAAGCAATACAAAAATAAAGTTGAAACGCAACTTAACAAGAAAATTAAAATGATAAGAAGTGACAGGGGTGGTGAATATGAATCTCTTTTGAAGAAATATGTTTAGAATATGGAATTATTCATCAAACAACGGCCCCCTACACGCCCCAATCCAATGGGATTGCAGAAAGAAAGAATCGTTTATTAAGGAGATGATGAACGCATTGTTGATAAGTTTTGGTTTGCCATAGAACTTGTTGGGGGAAGCCGTTCTTACGGCTAACTGAATACTAAATCAAGTACCCCATAGCAAAACACAATCCATTCAATATGAAAAATAGAAAGGAAGGAAGCCCAACTTGAATTATTTTAAAGTGTGGGGGTGTTTGGAAAAAGTGAAAGTTCCTAAACCCAAATGAGTAAAAATAGGGCCGAAAACCGTTGATTGTGTTTTTATAGGATATGCGACCAATAGTAAAGCATATCGATTTCTGGTTCATAAATCAGAAAGTCCCGACATTCATAGTAATACGGGTATAGAATCAGATAATGCCGAGTTCTTTAAAAATATATATCCGTATAAAAAGGAATGTGAGTCGATTGGTGAAGGATCTAAACGACCTCGGGAAGAAACAAAAGAAAGTACATTTAATTGGGAGGATCCTAGATGTAGTAAACGTCAAAAAACGTCTACTTCATTTGGACCAGATTTTGTGACTTTCTTATTGGAAAATGATCCTCGAACATTTAAAGAAGCTATGTCTTCTTCGGAATCATTATTTTGGAAAGAGGCAGTCAATAGTGAAATAGAATCCTTATTGAACAGCCATACATGGGAATTGGTTGATCTTTCTCCTGGAAATAAACCTTTGGGTTCTACATGGATTTTTAAGAGGAAAATGAAAGATGATGGCACTGTCGATAAATTTAAGGCAAGACTTGTAGTCAAAGGGTATAGACAATGAGAAGGTCTTGAATACTTTGATACATACTCTTCAGTTACAAGAATCACGTCCATACGAATGTTAGTAGCATTAGCTGCAGTTTATGGTCTTGAAATTCATCAAATGGACGTTAAGACGGCCTTCTTAAATAGAAATTTGGAGGAAGAAATCTACATGGAACAACCTGAATGGTTTGTGGTTCCAGGTAAAGAAAATAAGGTATGTAGACTTGTTAAGTCCCTTTACAGACTAAAAAAAACACCCAAACAATGGCATGTGAAATTTGACCAAACAATATTGTCAAATGATTTTAAGATAAATGAATGTGATATGTGTGTATATTAAAAATGTTCCAATTCACATAGTCATTCTTTGCTTATATGTGGATGATATATTGATAATGAGTAATGACAATGCCAACATAAATGCGACTAAGCGTATGCTAACTAGCAAGTTTGATATGAAGGACTTGGGAGTTGCTGATTTAATTCTGGGGATTAAGATCCATAAGACTACTCAAGGTCTGGCATTGTCACAATCTCATTATGTTAAGACAGTACTTGGAAAATTCAAGCACTTAGGGTTTAAAGTTGCAAAGACTCCAGTTGACATGAATCTTGCATTAGCAAAGAACAAAGGCCAAAACATATCACAATTGGATTATGCTCGTGTGTTGGGATGCTTAATGTATATCATGAATTGTACACGACCAGATATAGCTTGTGCTATAAGTAAATTGAGTCGATACACGAGCAATCCAGGTCAATCTCATTGGATGGCAATGAAACGAGTTTCGGGATATTTAGAACATACCCAGGACTTTGCTTTGCACTACAGTAAATATCCTGCGGTGATTGAGGGTATTGTGATGCAAATTGGATCACCGGTTCAACTGATTCTAAGTCCACAAGTGGATATGTATTCACTATTGGTGGAGGAGCAGTATCTTGGAAGTCGTCCAAACAAACTTGTATTGCCCGCTCTACAATGGAGGCTGAGTTCATAACCTTAGATAAAGCCGGTGAGAAGCTGAATGGCTCCAGAATTTCTTGGAAGACATTCCATTTTGGCCCAAACCATTGGCACCAATATGCATACATTGCGATAGTCAAGCGGCAATTGGAAGGGCTAGGAGCGTTATGTATAACGGTAAATCTCGTCATATATGACGAAGACATAAAACCGTTAGGCAACTACTCTCTAGAGGAATATCACAATTGACTACGTAAAGTCAAGTGATAATGTGTCGGATCCACTTACAAAAGGCCTAACTAGAGAGGTAGTTAGAAATCATCGAGGGGAATGGGACTATGGTCGAGAAAAAGTCATTGTGGCGGTAACTCTACCTAGAAGACTGAAGATCCCAATATCTAGGTTCAAAGAGATCAAACAAAGTCATTAATGACGGTTCAACATTGTCAACTAAAATTTTGGTCCATTCTCGTGATGAGACAATGTTCAGTACTAAGGATAAATCATTAAGTCTTTTTAATGATTTCTAAATTTGATACGGGATATATCAAATAGTGTATCTACGGGATGACACATTTAGGAATCACCTATGTAAGTGTGGAGTGTTAGCCGCTTCAAGGAGAATTTTGTAAGGCCAGTTCTCTACACACTTATGAAACCAGGCGATATTCATGGCTGAAACGAACACAACAATGAGAACCAAAGACAGTTAAGGGTTGATTGTGTGACTTATGGTTGTCTAGGCATACACCAAAGTTCGACGGTTCAAAGATATCAAATCTACCGATTGACCGAGTATATCCGACATAAGTTCACTACGGAAAGTTCAAAGGGACACCTACTTATCCAGATGCGATTAATCCATGCTTGCGAATCAGACAGTTTTTCATGCATATTTCCGTGATATGTCCATTCCCCATTCATGTGGGAGATTTATTGTTGAGTTTTTATGCTAAAATAGGCTTAAAAGAGGATGAATGGGAAATGGAGGGAAAATGAAAATTTTAAGTTTCCCTACTTGACAATGGGACATTGTCCCATATTGGAAGAGGAAAATATTTTTGATGGGTATATATACAATTGCTCTTCTTATAGATCTTAAAGAGTTAAGAAGAAGGCAAGCCTCGCGCCGTCGTCGTCGTCGCTCGGCACGACTTCGGCTTCGGATTCGGATTTGGATTCGGAGTCGGATTTGGTCAAATGATCTATTGATTGATTAATTTTTTGGACCAAATTTATTTGTTAATAGTAAAGATTAACGTAATCCGTATCTGTAACGAAAGATTAATAATCCAAATTATCCGTTTCATTGACTGTCCGTTTTTTGTAAAGGAAAATGTTTCCTCTACCCGTTTTAATTTGCGTAAATGGTCATTTACGTTATGGCCGTTTTACGTAACTGACCTATGAAGAGTTACAACTCTTCATTTGAACTCAGCAGGTTGGGGCTATAAATTGTAGTCCATTCTCTCAGATTTTACATACGAATTTCTGAGTTCCCCTCCTTCCTTCTGCATTGTTTTAACTGAAAAGAAAGCAACAGTAAATGTGATTTGCTACCGATCTTTGTGTTTGCTGAAACACTGAGATTTGAAGTACCGCTGCACCAGTGTGTAATTCGTTCTATCCTGGGAGGAAATAATCCACAACATTGGGTACTAGGAGAGGATTAAATTCGTTAAGGAAACAGTGTAAATTCAGTGGGCTCGAATTAAATTTTGTTTCTGTTTTTCATTTCTGTTTATACGTTATTTTATATTCTCCAAAATTATTTTTACAAATACAGGATACTACCAATTACACACGGCATGGTTGGTGTAATTAGATTTAATTTAACCAGGTAATGCTTTTTTTTTTTCCTTGTTACTTTTAACTTTTTCACTCTCTTACTGGAGTTGGTGAATGATGGCAATGATAATTTGACAACCATCGAGCACTCTATGTTTTATTCTTTAATATTTTTTAATGAAACCAAGCAAGAATCTTTTTTTGTTTCCTAAAATGGTTTAGAACGAATATTCAGAAAATTTTAACTTTTTCTTTTTGTGTAAAACATTTATAGTTGACTCAGATTTTTTATAATGTTTAACTATATCTTTGAATAAGTTAAAAAATCTTTCAGTAATATATAAAAAACTATTTACCGGGCTTAGCCATAAAGTCTTATTTACATCCTGTTCTGGTAAAATAGTAAAACAGCATACTCCCTTCATAAAACAAAGCCAAAAATTAGATTTTTTTGGTGGTGTGGTTAGAATCTTTGGAAATACTTGGACGAGGTAATATACAAAATTGGCAGACAGGTATTTCAGTTCAATCCTTCAATCCAATCTAACAAACGAATGCTTGACAGTGATTTCTAGCTCAAATACACAAGTTATATTCACCTTTATCAATTTTTCATCCACGAATTCGAACTTCACATCCGGGAATTCAACTTCGAGCTTCAAAGCTCGTTCGTGAATCGGTGAGACAGTTGCAGAGCAGTGGGCAGGTCGCCGCCGGTGGAACCATTTCCGGCACCATTGTATGCGAAGCAGAAGTTTCACCAAAAATTGTCGAAGTGTTGGCTAAAGCAAAGCAGAATTTTTCTGCTGTGTGCAAAGCAGAAGTGTCAGCGGCAACTGTGTAAGGAAACAAGGATTAAAGCCGGTGGAGGTATACTTGTTTATTTTTTCTGGTCATATACATAAATTACACATTGATTATACATATATAATACATAAATTATGCCTACATTATACCTCCACCGGCTATTTCTAGTTCAAGTTGGGTATATTCCCTTTTATTTTTCTACTACATGTCCCAGAGCACAGCCCTAGTCCAACAGTATATAGAGCTTTGCGCATTCTGTCTACATTCAATAGCTATGTTTTATCTCTTTGCTCTATTAAGAAACTCCAACAGAAAGGAATATCTCTCAGGCCTGTGAATTTGTGCTTATTTTTTACAAACCGATTTTGACATTGCAGTTCACTTGGATGACCAAGTATTTAGTAGAGGGCACGACGACAATGTATAACATATCAGCAAGTATCGAGATGGATCTGCATCGGAGCAAAGGAAGATCAGCAAGTGAGACAAAACTACTTCTCCACTCACGTAGTAGGATTGTGTCACCTATACCACTGAACCTTGTATAGGTAGAAGTTGTACTAAAGCATTGCTCAAGTCAGTATTTTGTTTAAATCATCTGAAAACTTCAAAAGTTGTTTAGTACTACCTTTCCTTAGTCTTATGAGATGGCGTGGCTACTTGTTTTCTAACATATGAGAGCTTAAAGAAAGACATTAGGGTGTCGGTTGGTTGTCGTAAAACAAGAAATACCAATACTTTATGCACTCTTCTGCAAGAAGTGTGTGTCATTAGATTCACCTATCCAAAAATTTAAAGATGAAGTGCCAAAGCTGATCTATTTCATTTGCAAATAAGCATTCCCCTAAAAGATGTTAAGAAAATTGATAGTATTATTTATTTTTCCAATGTTCTGATTTAGAAGGAATTCCGCGACAATTTTAGAGGCTAAGCTCTTATATTATAATCCAGGCTTTTTGCAGCTTTGTAGTCCTTTCCTTAGTAAAGCACCATAATATTATTGACAATTCATTCCAGTGCTAGATATAAGTTCAAGAGTTATATTCTTAACGATACGGGATCCACCTGCTTTTGTCTTTCTCATTTACAGCAGCATAATAGATTCATGTCCTTACAAAATCCTGCAACATATTCTGCTGATGCACTAGTTTCACATAGTAGTGAAATACATTTTGGCAGAAGATATTTCTTTTGGTCATAAAGTTTCCTTTCAAAGTTGATACTGCTCCATTTGTCAAAGGCCATTATCAAAACAGAACTTGAACTACCACATTCTTTCATTGCTCAAATGCACAATGGAAACCCTACTTTACTCCTCATTTCTAAATTGGAAGGAGATTCCTCCTGAATATTTTTTTGTGTTTTCAGCATCACAATGTCTGGCTTGGTCATCTACACGCAAATGTATAAGCATAAGACTCGTACAAGTGGCTTTTAGTAGATAATCTTCTACTACTTTTTGTTGGCTTCAGAAAATTCAGATGCATAGAGAGTTCAGGTACTCAAGGGAATTATTACATAAAAATCTGATAGTCAGTCATAGGCACAATTTAGCAGCAGACTGTGCATCTACTTTCCAATTCTATCAATGTCTTAGACAATCTGCTTGTGTTTTAATATGCTCATGATGTTGGTTTGTTTTACTTAAACCAAGATTGAATTCAAACGGGGATATACCTCTCCAAATGGATTTGATAACTTCCCAAGTAAAGTGATTTAAGCCAAGTGTAAGGATGTTTTGTCATACATTCGAAATCATCAATTATCCTATCCAAGTAGAATACATCAGGATGATTAATTGTTCACAGAAAAATACGTAACTTTATCATGAAATGACCATTCAAAGTACCAAACAATTAACGACCATGTCAAATTATAAATTGACAGCTTCCTTATTACTTGTAGAAAGACAAAATTAATCTCATTTACAATCTTGAATAACCTTTGAAGGATCTATGAAAAAACACAAACAAAGATACCATGCCCACGCCCGTGCATAGCATGGGCACTCCCATCTAGTTACTAAAGAAATCTGATGCAGCACTTCAGTATTTCCTACAAGAAATGGAATAGATCTACACATCAAGAACAAATGCAAACATTAACAACTATTTGTTGCTTATTTCTTTTTGGAATGTGGAAAGAATGACGAAAAATGATTTATACCCTTGCTGTCTACATGATGAACTTGATATCTGGATTTCTTATTGACTTGAGCCACATATCTGCCATTACACGTGATGATATGCTCCATAGCAAATGTTGGCCTTTTACTGCTGAACCTTTCTTTACTTTCTTCCCCATTTTACCAAGTCCATAAGCCACCAGCCACTGCATTGCAGTCAATCTCTGCTTTTCTGTGTCCCATGCATTCTTCTTTTCTCCGCTTCCAACTCTCAATCCGCCAATCGCTAAACATGCTATTTTAAACTTCTTTTCCTCGTCGATGTCATTAGTTTTCTCATCGATATGAACTGCTTGAATCAGTGCTATCATAGGTCCTCCAACTGCCTCGAACTGCCTCAATGGATCCCTCAGTTGAAGCACAACAGATATCACTACATTATCGTTTTTGTCATCTTTTTCCCAATCTTCAAGAGGAACTGCGGACTCCAGTGAATGACCATGATCATCTTTCTTGTTTGCTAAATGTGGGGAAACGTCAAAAGGGGCCTCTTCTTCCGCGATATCTGCCTGAATTTTCAGGGCTTCGATTGTCATTGCCTCCATTTTCTGCAGTGTGAATGCAAGAATTTCGTCCACTGTCAACGGTTCATCACTGATATTCCAAATCCCTGTAGAAATCCTCTCATTTCGGCTTGTGTTCATCGCTGTTGCCATCGATTTCACTGCTGCAACTGTACGAGCAGCAGTTGAGCTGGCACCTACTTCTTTGTTCCTCCCTTGAATAATAGCTGAAGCAATACCTTCAAAAGCTATCTGCTCTGCTGTCTTACCCACGAGTTCTTCCATTGGCATCATCGATAAGATCTTGGATGTAAATTCTTCCATCCCAATAGCTGCCATCCTCTGAAATATTTCAAATCCATTCATAGACGACAAAATTGATGGAAAAACAAATGGTTTTGATATCTGCATTGCAAGTTTTGGGGTGTCTTTTCTAGAAACAACAGTATTAAGAGGATTCATGGCCGCCAAGAAACCTCCGTTCCTTGTTTGAACTACACAACCCAACCCTTTTCCAAGATCTGGTATAAATATGACTGATTCTCTCTTTTTGCTATTTTCATCTCCTCCTTGCAGCTTTAATGTGGGGGTTTCTTGTTGATCCGTCTTGAACTGATTAGCGCCACCTGAATCTTCGAGCATCTGAAGAAATTCCCTTGTCACATTTTCCTCATCTGCATCCAACCTTTGCGATTCAGAGTCGTCATCCTCTGTCTTGACTTGATTTTCATTTTTAAACATGGATTCAAGAGCTTTGATTTGCTGAGCAATGGAATCAAGTTCTGACAATCTAGTCAGATGGTGCTGATCATGCACAATCTCCTTAACAACCTCATGACTTGATACCGATCTTTTATCAGAATTTCCTTCAGATTGCTCTTCTTCTTCTTCTTCTTCTGCTTCTTCCTCTTCTTCTTTTACTTCCACTTCTTTTTTAGCTTCATCTTTATCTTGAATTTCAACTCCTTTGTCCACAACATCAAACTCCGGGAGATCAAGATCCTCTGCTTTTGACTCTGGTTCCTTTTCAGGCTCAGCATCTAGATTCAGCTCATCAATTCCTTGAAGATTTGGTGTTGTTCCTGTTTGTGAAGGAGTCCAATTAGATGAACTTAGGCTAGTCATTCTTGGACTTGGGACACTAAAAGATGTTTTGGATTGCTTTCGAGCAAAAGATGATGATGACGACGACGAATAGTTCGCATTTTTCCCTGTCTTTTGCCCCTCAGCCTGGCTGTAAATTCCAATTCCACCATCTTTCTCCATGATCTGAAATCCCAATTTGAGAACTAGCTCTCCCCCCTTGGCCTTCCCTAAAAGAGGATAACTCGTATCCCATTGGCGAATTCGGTTGCCTTCAAAGCTCTTTTCTATAGACTCCTGAATCATTTCACTCAAATCCACTAAGTTCTTTCCAAAATCAAGCTCCTCTGCATCCACAGCAAACACATATATCAAAAATGGACGCGGCTCGAATTTAAAGCGACTTCCACTACTACCAGTAGTAGTAGCTGGGGTATAGTAAACATGACACCTAATGAAAAGAGTCTCTTCAAAATCAGCAGCTCCCTGTGAAACTCTGGATGGCATGGTTTGTACTGCTCCTTCTTTGGTTTCCTTTTTTCTAACACAAACTGATAGCCTAAGCCCGTTCATGGATGCAGGCAGTCCCTGAACCGTGACGATTTCAACTGAGAACAAACAGCTTAGCTTTTGCTTACCAATGTGAGCGAGAGCCCGAATTGGTTTCCAGTTCCATAGGCCTTTTTTCTCGGAGTTGGACTCGGCTTTGCTATCGAACTTCTTCAATGACTTGGTGCTGCTGCTCTGTTGGATAGTATTGTCCTCGCTCTCAATGTCCAGCTTTGGACGAGAACGCCATGGCGACAATGACATGCGCCTCGACCTTGGCTTAGGATTGATGACACTGTCATCATTTTTAGCACTGGTTATCGGATCATCAGCGATAGCAATTGGAGGGACAGATGTTCGAGGGAGGACAAGGGAGGCAGTTCTTCGGGTTGTACTAGTTGAAGAAGTGTTTGGCTGATAGAGTGTTTCACTCAGTGCTTCAAGTTCTTGTAATAACTGTGTATTGGAATTCCTTCTAGTATTTGTGATGTAATCAGCCATTGTAACGGAGCTGTGAGCAAACAGAAGAAAGAAAATGTTGGTAAAAGGCTTGCCAAAGTAAAGATGATTAGTGGCAAGTAGTTGAAGAGATATGAGGGCAGTTTGATCAGAGAGATGAGTTTGGATGAAGGTGAGAAGATTGATGTGGGCATTTGAGGACTGGAAAGTTTCTTGTATAAATTGTGAGTAGGATGTATTACTTGGTGCTTTTTGAACCAGGTATTTGCGTTAGTTTTGTATGTGAAGGATAAGGCAAGAACGTTTGTCTCTCTCTCTCTCTATTTGGCAACCCCCCTGCCCCACAGACAGTTGTCCCTTTTTGGTAAACAATACTAAATACGTCTACTATCACAACAATATTAAGAAAGGGCAGCTCGGTGCACTAAGATCCGGCTATGCGCAGAGTTTGGGGAAGGGCTGAACCACAAGGGTCTATTGTACGTAGTTTTATCCTACATTTCTGCAAGAAGCTATTTACATGGCTCGAACCCGTGGCCTCCAGATCACATGGCAATATTAACCAGTTCACAAAATAATACCATCTCTACTTACAATAATTAACCAGTGTCAAAAGTATATCATCTGCACAAAGTTTCAAATTCTTGAACTTGTTCGCAATAGGCCAAATAGTGTTCTACAATTCCAAATCAAAGTATATTTTAAAAAAACACCAAGTTGTCAAGAAAATAGTTTCTTTAAAATTACTACTATAAAATTTTCAGAACTTGTCTTTGACAGCAACAAAATTAAAATACATTTGCCTTGGATCTTAATGCAAGAGGAGATCAAACAGTTCCAAGCTGCTAGCCAAATTAGTTTAGATATCTTTGACAATGTTCATTGTATTAAAATGAAATCAAGGAATCAATGTCTATTTCCCATTCATTTTGAGAACTAGGAAGTTAAATATCTTCTAGAGTATTCTTGAAAAGGTTTTGTCAACCAATTACCTGAGGGAAAAAACTTACCCGCACCGGGTGTTTACACCATGTTAAGTTAAGTTAACCATAGAAAGAAACTAAGGTCTATTAGGAGTCCTATTTTAATAAATAATGAAATAAAAAACTGAAATCAATGGCCGGCCATAACGGCCACTTCCTCTTCTTCCTCAACTCCCCCCTCGCAACCCACTCCACCTCAAATTCTCTCTGCAAATCTCTCCAATAAATTTTTCGAAATTCCTAAAAATTAAAACCCCCTTTTCCTCTGAATTCATATATTTATTGCTGCAATGGCGACTCTTACTCCTGGAAGTCTACTAAATCTACTCCAATCCATGAACATCGGTGCACGTGTCACTGGCGACCACCGACGCCGTTCCTTCAAGTTATTGAAATCGTCCCAGCGCTTTCCACTTTCGATTCACTCTGGCCACACCACGACTTTTATGTACAACTCTCGGACTCACTCAACTCCACTTACGTCTCTCTCTCTAACCGCGACACTGATCTCATCCTCACTAACCAACTTCAGCTAGGTCAATTCGCTCATGTTGACCGGTTTACCTTTGATTCCCCTCCTGTTCCACGCGCTGTGAACCTCCGACCTATTGCCAGCCTCCATGGCTTCATCGTGTCGCCTGAACCCTTAGTTGCTAAAATTTCAAATGGGGGGTTTCTCATCCAGCCCGTTTCAGATTCGGATCCTATTTCTGTTTATTAGTTAGAAAATAGAAGAACAGAGTCGGGTTCTGGCCTGGTTCCAAATGATGGGAAGCAAAAAGTTAGGGTTAGAGAAGTACTTTCACCAAAAGAAAATGTTGAAATTAAGGACGATTTGAAGAAAAAATCTTCTAAAAATGTTCATCAAACGAGGAGATTTTCGTCTCCAGCATCAGCAAAGCAAAGGTCAGTATCAGCAGGGAAGAAGAATGTGGGGAGTGGTGAAAGGGATCCATCACCGACCGTTAAAGTGAAGAGATCGACATCACCAGTGCCATCAAAATGTGTTGTACCAAGTTTGGCGGCTGCGAAAGAAGAGAATAGGAGCACAGCAAAAGAAGCAGCTATTATAGTGCCGTCAAGGTACAGGCAGCCGTCGCCTACAACAACGAGAAGGCAAAGGAGTATATTAGTGGCGAGAAGGATGTCTTTGTCGCCTGGACGACGGTTGTCTGGTGCTGTTAAGGTTTCACCTACTATTGATTCGTCCGAGAAGAAGAAAATGGCTGCTATTGCTGCTGGAATTTCTAAAGTTTTTGAGGCGATTGTGGGGTCCGGTAAATCGAGTAGGAAGAATTGGGATAAAGGAACAACGAGTATTGGTGACTCTTTTGAACAAACAGAGAAGGTTTTCTCAAAGAAAAAATTGGATATTCGGGCAATTTTGAGAACTCAGGCTGCTATTTCGAGGCGTCTGAGTGATGTAAGTAGTCATGCTGATGATTTTGGAAGTGAAGGAAAGTAAAATCTGGTGTTGCTGAAAATTCCCCTGACACTGAAAAGCCTAACAATGTAGCTCCAGTCATTCAGTTCATGAGAAGAAGTGGACTGCTGGAAGTACATCACTAAATTCCGTGTCGTCTGAACTCACTAAGCTTGGAAAGGAGGCTATGCAAAGGAGAATAATTGCTTTAACAGCTGCAGTTGAAGCCTTGGAAGAGGCCCTTTCCGGTGAGACTGTCGTGAGAAATTTGAGTATGTTTTCAGATCTACGCTCAACATCCAACTCAAAAAACCGTCTACCAACTATTGATCGTTTCATGTCAATTTATGAAGATATAGTGAAATCAACAAATGTTGTTGAATCAATTACCAGCAATTGTGGTGTGCAAAAATCTAATGAAAATATGATAATGGAGCAACCAAAATCATCACTTCTTTGGGTGAAAGCTGCTCTGGCAACTGATCTTGAAATTGTCTCTCTTGTAACAAATCAGAACAGCGGAACTCAATCAGCATCATTGAAAAGCTCTCCAATATATCAATCATCAAAAACTTCTATTAAGAATCCTTCGATTGTTTTGGCAGTAACTGGAACTTGGACAAGAGGTAATGGGATTAATGAGACAGTAGAACTCGCAAAGAAGTTGCAATCTGAGATGCAAATGTGGTTCATCACTTTTGTTGAAGAGTCATTGGATGTGTAACGACCCGACCGGCCGTTTTGAGCTTTTGCACTTTGCTCACCAGTTCTCGGGCGTGACTAGCCCCGTGTGATGTATTATGACTTATGTAAATCGTTGGTTTTGGTTTTCAAGGGTAATCAGAATGAATTTGGAAGAATGCTTCCCAGTTTGAAGCTTGAAATTTGAAAGGTTTGACCAAGATTTGACTTGTTTGTATATGATCTCGGATCGAAATTTTTATGATTTGGTTAGCTCCGTCAGGTGATTTGGGACTTAGGAGCGTGATCGGAATGCATTTTGGAAGTCCGTGGAAGGTTTAGGCTTGAATTGGCGAAGTTGATATTTTGGCGATTTCCGGTTGGTAGGCGAGATTTTGATATAGGGGTCGGAATGGAATTCTGAGAGTTGCAGTAGCTTCGTTGTGTCATTTGGGATGTGTGTGCAAAAAATTCAGGTTATTCGGACGTGGTTTGGTTGGATTTTTGATCAAAAGCGGAATTCGGAAGATTTTAGAAACTTAGGCTTGAATCCTATGTGTATGGGATGATTTGATGTTGTTTGGGGTGTTTTGATGATTAGAACAAGTTTGTATAAGGTATTAGGATATGTTTGTGCTTTTGGTTGAGGTCCCGGGGGCCTCGGGGTGATTTCGGATGGCTAACGGAGAAGTTTGGATTTTGTTGCAGCTGCTAAATTTGCTACTTCTGGTATTTTCGCACCTGCGGATTGGGGACCGCAGGTGTGGCGCCGCATAAGCGGAGTTTTAGTCGCAGAAACGGTCAAGGAAGAGAAGCGTAGGAGCCGCAGATGTGGTTGGCTGACCGCACCTGCGATGGCGCAGGTGCGGCTATATAGTCGCAGATGCGATTTTTGGATTTTAAGTGAGAGCCGCAGAAGCGGCAATTTGACCGCAAATGCGGTACCGCAGGTGCGGTGGATTGACCGCAGATGCGGGGCCTGGTGTCATAAGTGAAATCCGTAGAAGCAGATGTTTTTCCGCAGAAGCGGAAGCGTAGATGCGCTTATGGGATCGCAGGTGCGGAAGTGCTGGGCAGAATGTATAAAAATGCCCCTTCGCGATTTTCAGTCTTTTGTTCACCATTTTTGTGCGGTTTTGGAGCTCCAAGCTGTGATTGCAAGAGGGGATCAAATGTATCCACAGAGGTAAGCTACTTGGGCTTTATACCTTGTGTTTATGGTGATTATATCATTGTTTAATCATGAAAATTTGTGGGAAATTAGGGGAAGAGTTGGAAATTTAGGGCTTGAAATTGGAGAGTGAATTTTTAGGATTTGAGTGACCATATGAGGTCGGATTTTGGTAAATTTGATATGTATGAACTTGTGAGAGGATGACGATTCCATTGATGTTAATTTTATCGGATTCCGAGACGTGGGTCCAGGGGTCGGGTTTTGGTAACTTCGGGATTTGTGCTAATTGTTGATTATTTTCGCTTGGGCTTCGTTCCCTTAGCCTATTTTGATGTCGTTCTGATTGTGGATAGATTCGACGCGAGTGGAGGCCGATTCGAGGGGCAAAGGCGTTGCGAGCTGGATTGCACATCGTAGTGCTATATTGAGGTGAGGCACGCGCTCGATAATGAGCGTGGGGTCGTGCACTATTGGGGATTGTGACTTGGTCCGTCTCGATTGATGATTTTTCCGCGTATTTGACTGAAATCTATTTGCTATCATTATTATTTGGGTTGAATGCCATATTTGGGTTTCGTGCCAATTATTTGAACCCTTCGGGGATTTTTGTTGATATTTCCTCACTGTTTTGACTTTATACTTGAACTCAGTCATGTTATTTTCCACTGTTTTCAAAACTCAGCCATGTTCACTCAGTTTTAATACTCAAATGATATTTAAATGATGTTTTGGGCTGAGAAACACTATTTTACTGTTGCCGAGAGGCTTAGGTGATTTTGACTGAGTAAGGCCGGGGGCCTGTGTTGTGAGGATATCTTTTGGGTCGGGCTGCACGCCGCAGCGGTGATACACTGATTTTGATTATGAGGCCGAGGGCCTGAGATTGTACGCCACGAGGTGGCTTGATATTGATATGAGGTCGAGAGCCTGTTTGTGATGCCACGAGATGGCTTGATATTGCGCTTGGGCCGTAAGGGGCCCCTCCAAGAGTCTGCACACCCCCAGTGAGCGCGGGTACCCATTGTGATGTGAGATATAGCCCGATGGGCTGGTATTGTTTTATGTGATTGCCCGAGGGGCTGGTATTGATCTGAGATATTGCCCGAGGGGCGGAGTTGTTGAGTTATAGCCAGAGGGGCGAACCTTTATGTGTTTATCTGTTCCCTGTTTCGTTATGTAACTGTGCCCGAGGGGCGAATTCTCTATGCTTATCTGTTCTAGTTGTTTTGCATTCAATTGCTTAACTGTTGAAAAGCCATTTTTGAAGAAGTTTTAAACTGAGCTAAGATGCTTTAAGAGATTTCACAGCTTCATTGCTTTCTTACTGGTTTTGTACTACTTCTATACAGCATGCTGATGCACTTTTCGTGATTTCTTATCACTCAGTCTTTATTTATGATTATTACTCACTGAGTCGGAGTACTCACTTTACTCCCTGCACCTTGTGTGCAGATTTAGGTACTTTCTGAATCCGGTAGCGGGTATTGGTTGATCGGAGGCAGAGTCATCGAAGTTTAGCAAGGTAGCTGCCGGCGTTCGCAGCATTGCTTTTCTCCCTCTTTATTCTATTAGTCTGTACTTAGTATATTTCAGACTTTGTCAGTTGTATTTAGACCTTAGTAGATGATCAGGACTAATGACACTCCGGTTTGGGCTGTGTTTGGGTTGTACTTCCCCATTGTTATGATATTATCTACTACTTAGTATTATTAAATCATGTTTTAGCCTGTTTTATTGCTGTTTAGCTGTTTAACTTCGAATTGGAAATGTGTCGGCTGGCCTTGTCTTCACGAGAGGCGCCATGACGACCGGGTCTGGGTTTAGGGTCTTGACAAGTTGGTATCAGAGCCTAGGTTACATAGGTCTCACGAGTCATAAGCAGGTTTAGTAGAGTCTCGCGGATCGGTACGGATACGTCTGTATTTATCCTCGAGAGGCTACAGAACCTTTAGGAAAAACATCACATTCTTGAATTCTTATCGTGCGTCCTTGATTCAGCTTGAAAAGTAACTCTTGAAATTCCTTCCATGCGTTCGTATGCGCACATGAGCGCTCAGTATCAGATGTGCATCGATGGCTTGTGATTCCCTGATCGAGGGGCGAGATGTGATCTCTATGTGTTGATGTTGGGCCAGTCTGGAGAACATGTGGCCGGATGTTTGCCTATCGCTTGAGCACCGAGGTTCTGATTATGTGAGCCGTGTTTTTGAACTTATATATTCGGTAGTGCCCCTATTAGTAGAAGTGATGACTGGATAGCTACGTGATGAGTGTGATGTGACTGTGAGATGTATTCATATGATTTGGAAGCAACGAGAAGGGTCTGCTGGAGGATAGAAGAACTATTAGGTCTGGGATGTTCATCTTGATTTGAGGTATGGCCCCGAATTATGGGTTCGTGAAGAATCTTTTCATGTTTCCTAGTTGGGAGTGAAGTAAATTTCATGATTGCGGTATGAGTTCAGCCTCAGGAAGACTAGGTGACTGCGTAATGTTTATGACGGTGGAAGGTATACAGAAATATTAGTTGGAGGCAAAACAGGTGGGTTATCTCCTGCGGAGCGTTCTGAGGCTGCGTGATCCTTACGCTGTCTGTTAGAAAATCTCATTTACAAGTGAAATATATGTGTCGAAATTTAAATTTGGGTCGCTTAAGAGAGTGGGTTTAACTGTTATGAGAGTGAATGTGAGAATTGCGGAAGATTTGAAGTATCAGATGGTCTGTGTTTCACGAGCTTATGAAGGATTGAGTTTAATCTCACTATGGTACTGTGGCAACAATAAAGTATATGCGTTATGAGTTATTGCGTGTGTTCTGGTCTATGGCTCCGAGCCAAGTGGGGGAGTCTGCTAATGATTAGTTGGTTGCACGATTATGTGCTGTGACGGTTCCAGTTTGAGGCATACGGGTGAATCAGTTATGGCTTACGGAGATTGAGACCGAGGATGGCTCGAGTAAAGGGAAATTTTTACAAAGGTTATGTCACGCTTTATAAGGTGTATGAGAATCACGGAATGTCTTGAGTGACTATTGGTAAAGGGTGTGCGGTGCATGGAATAGGAAGCTGCTTGGTTGCATTAAGGTAGGGCTACACTCTGCGATGTCAGAGTGCTAATGAGGCACAGGTTGCTTGGTTCGTTTGATCAGGCTAGTTGCGGTTCAAGTAGAGTGAATGACTCTTGAGAATGGTTTTAATGAGTTCAAGATTCCACATATAATAATTGGAGACTTTCAAGTAGTTCTTGTGGCTAGAAACTTAGGTTTTGCATTTGGAGGGTGTCAAGACTTGTGTCACTTCTATATCGATTATGGGATTCTATACGTCAGTATTAGGAAAATAATGTCTACAGATTCGCAATAAGTCTTTTCAGGGTAGGTATTTTGAACGTGGTGCTTTTGGGAACATTTAAAAGAGTATTCAGTGGGTTGTGAGCCTTAGACTGTGTGGTATTATGCTTGGGTCTCTTGTGGTGGGTCTGGGTTGAGGAATTGTGACGCTATAACAAGAAGCAGTATCAGGTTAAAGGTAATTTAGAAGGAAGCTCGGATAGATGGGATAGTTTGGTGGTATGCCGAACCAGTATGGCAAGGATATGATTAGTTTTTTGGATGTTTGCGAGGTAATGAGCTTCTACAGGTGTTTCACGGCAATGCTCTTAGGTTTTGGGTGGCCTGCGTAGCTTGGTTGAGTTAGAAGGATTCAGTCATGTCAGCTTTGGTTTTGTCAAAAAGGGAGACGGAGAGTTCTTGATGATTTCTACTGCGGTTAGAGATGCGTATTTTTTTCGAGTGTAAGAAGCAAGGAATGTGTAGTGATTTTCCTCTGAACAGGATCAATGGAACGTTCTTGGTTGGTTGAGTACGTAGTTGCTTGTGACTCGGAAGGGATATGAAATTCTCATGTTATTTTAGGATGGTTTGGTATATGCGGTATGTGTGGAGGATTGAGATCTGCGTGTGTAAGGTTGCGGTTCAGTTCTGAACGGAAGGTCATAAAATTCTTAGGCAGCGGGCAGCTCAGATAATTAGAGAAATGGGCTTCAGATGATTTGGGGAACGATCTTCAGATGATTAAGGAAATGGTATTGCTAATTGGGGTGATTTGATGAGGGAATATGTTTCAGAAAAAGGTAATGTGATTAAGTTGATGGTACTTCATTAGTATTGCGGCACTTTCTCGTGGGATCGACTGCTGATATTCGGATTTGCTTGGTGGCACAGAAGGATCATAAGAGTATCTCTCGTGGGAATGATTGGGTATTAGAGGTGTGTTGTATACTCGGACGGTGTATCTGGGATCAGATATGGTGATTCGTGTGCTTTATGGATTGGGAGACTGAGAGTTTCCGTGATATAGATGGCTTTGTGGTTGTGGACTGTGAGAAAACAGCTAAGGTTGGTCAGAGGGTAGTATGTGCTATGATTCAGTCATTGTGAACCTTCAAAGAGTTAATTATCTATTGTGGGTGACCAGAGTTGAATTTGGGGTTCATTGGTAGGTCCAACATGGCTGTGTGTTCTGCATCTGGTTAGATTTGTTTACTCCGAACTGCTATTGTTGAGAAATGTGCCATTCGATTGTTGTTGAGCTTATTCGTGATCTATGAGTTACTCTCATGTGTTACAAGGAGTAGAGATTTGGTGGTTATATGCGCATATGGTGCGGTTTCATTTGGGCTTTATAGCGGAATTTGAAAGAAACGGGTATTTGGGTGTTGCATGATTTGTTGCACATTGGATATGTTCCTTCGGACTGGTGTGGCATTACGTCATTTGCTTCTCCATGGTTATGGTGATTCACTTTTGGGTGCTAGGCATCAAATTGCGCTTGGTTGATTTTGGGCATGGTGACTTGAGGTGTTTCATGTGGACCAGTGTTTGGATAGGGTCGCGCATTTTAGCGAAGTTATGTGGATGTATGATCCTTCGGGCTAGATTCGTGTGTTCTGTTTCTACGATGTATGTCGAATTCTCAGCATTTGTGTTGTGGTGATACTGGTGAGCTTGCGGTGCAACTCTTTTATTTGAGTCACTTTCATGATTTGAGTATGTTCGGGTTGTTTCTTATTGGTACGCGGATTGCGCAAGTTGCGGCTTAGTCTGCATTGAGGTGTCTTGTCACCAGAATGGTTGTGTTGGATTAGATGAGATCGAGGGGATCATTAATGAATACGAACGAATTCTATTTCAGCATGTTGGAAGGATAAATATCAAGGTTCGGCTCAGAAATTTGCTATGGTCCTTGCCAAAGGAGAAGTGGCTTCGTGAATGGTTGATCTGAGAAATGGTTATGGTTTATTACGTGTTTCATTTATCATTGGCAGTGCATGAAAGTGCTGGAATGAGACCTTAGTTGATAAGAGGGTTTCTATCGGTATTCGGTTGTTGTGTGCAGCAGCTATGATTAGAAGTTATCGCTGCAAGCGTTTGAGTTATGTGGTATTTCATGTAGTTGCACCTGAGGTTACAGGTATGGGTTATTACAGCTTGTTCGGGCTTATTCATGGTATAAATGTGAGATTCTGATCGCATTGAAGGTTTCAGAAGTGGAAATGCGATTCTATGATTTATGGGCTAGATTGGATTGTGAAATTTCAGTTTCTATGTGTTATCGAACCTATGTGAGATAGGGTGACGTGGTATCACCCCCGGGTATGTGCGTGGTAAGGTTATTCGGCGATTGGTTGGCTTTTGGAACAACTCTGGGCACGTTCGAGGACGAACGTATGTTTAAGTGGGGGAGGATGTAACGACCCGACTGGTCATTTTGAGCTTTTGCACTTTGCTCGCCAGTTCTCGGGCGTGACTAGCCCCATGTGATGTATTATGACTTATGTAAATCGTTGGTTTTGGTTTCCAAGGGTAATCAGAATGAATTTGGAAGAACGGTTCCCAGTTTGAAGCTTGAAATTTGAAAGGTTTGACCAAGATTTGACTTGTTTGTATATGATCTCGGATCGTAATTTTTATGATTTGGTTAGCTCCGTCAGGTGATTTGTGACTTAGGAGCGTGATCAAAATGCATTTTGGAAGTCCGTGGAAGGTTTAGGCTTGAATTTGCGAA
Source organism: Nicotiana attenuata (assembly GCF_001879085.1). Lineage (NCBI taxonomy): Eukaryota > Viridiplantae > Streptophyta > Magnoliopsida > Solanales > Solanaceae > Nicotiana > Nicotiana attenuata. Next base: position 249,412 of record NW_017671424.1, on the reverse strand, counting down.
GTTGATATTTTGGCAATTTCCGGTTGGTAGGCGAGATTTTTATATAGGGGTCGGAATGGAATTCTGAGAGTTGCAGTAGCTTCGTTGTGTCATTTGGGATGTGTGTGCAAAAATTTCAGGTTATTCGGAAGTGGTTTGGTTGGGTTTTTTATCAAAAGCGGAATTCAGAAGATTTTAGAAACTTAGGCTTGAATCCGATGTGTTTGGGATGATTTGATGTTGTTTGGGGTGTTTTGATGATTGGAACAAGTTTGTATAATGTATTAGGATATGTTTGTGCTTTTGGTTGAGGTCCCGGGGGCCTCGGGGTGATTTCGGATGGCTAACGGAGAAGTTTGGATTTTGTTGCAGCTGCTGAATTTGCTGCTTCTGGTATTTTCGCACCTGCGGATTGGGGACCACAGGTGCGGTGCCGCATAAGCGGAGTTTTAGTCGCAGAAGCGGTCAAGGAAGAGAAGTGAAGGATCCGCAGATGCGGTTGGCTGACCGCACCTGCGATGGCACAAGTGCGGCTATATAGTCGCAGATGAGATTTTTGGATTTTAAGTGAAAGTCGCAGAGGCGGCAATTTGACCACAAATGCGGTACCGCAGGTGCAGTAGATTGACCGTAGATGCGGGGCCTGGTGTAATAAGTGAAATTCGCAAAAGCGGATGTTTTTCTGCAGAAGCGGAAGCGCAGATGCGCTTATGGAATCGCAGGTGCGGAAGTGCTGGGCAGAATGTATAAAAATGCCCCTTCGCGATTTTCAGTCTTTTGTTCACCATTTTTGTGCGATTTTGGAGCTCCAAGCTGTGATTGCAAGAGGGGATCAAGTGTATCACAGAGGTAAGCTACTTGGGCTTTATACCTTGTGTTTATGGTGATTATATCATTGTTTAATCATGAAAATTTGTGGGAAATTAGGGGAAGTGTTGGGAATTTAGGGCTTGAAATTGGAGAGTGAATTTTTAGGATTTGAGTGACCATATGAGGTCGGATTTTGGTAAATTTGATATTTATGAACTCGTGAGAGGATGAGGATTCCGTTGATGTTAATTTTATCGGATTCCGAGATGTGGGCTCGGGGGTCGGGTTTTGGTAACTTCGGGATTTGTGCTAATTGTTGATTATTTTTGCTTGGGCTTCGTTCCCTTAGCCTATTTTGATATCCTCGTTCTGATTGTGGATATATTTGACGCGAGTGGAGGCCGATTCGAGGGGCAAAGGCGTTGCGAGCTGGATTGCACATCGTAGTGCTATATTGAGGTGAGGCACACGCTCGATGATGAGCGTGGGGTCGTGCACTATTGGGGATTGTGACTTGGTCGGTCCCGATTGATGATTTTTCCGCGTATTTGACTGAAATCTATTTGCTATCATTATTATTTGGGCTGAATGCCATATTTGGGCTTCGTGCCAATTATTTGAACCCTTCGGGGATTTTTGTTGATATTTCCTCATTGTTTTGACTTTATACTTGAACTCAGTCATGTTATTTTCCACTGTTTTCAAAACTCAGCCATGTTCACTCAGTTTTAATACTCAAATGATATTTAAATGATGTTCTGGGCTGAGAAATACCGTTTTATTGTTGCCTGAGAGGCTTATGTGATTTTGACTGAGTAAGGCCGAGGGCCTGTGTTGTGAGGATATCTTTTCGGTCGGGCTGCACGCCGCAGCGGTGATACACTGATTTTGATTATGAGGCCGAGGGCCTGAGATTGTACGCCACGAGGTCGCTTGATATTTATATGAGGTCGAGAGCCTGTTTGTGATGCCACGAGATGGCTTGATATTGCGCTTGGACCGTAAGGGGCCCCTCCAAGAGTCTGCACACCCCCAGTAAGCGCGGCTACCCATTGTGATGTGAGATATAGCCCGAGGGGCTGGTATTGTTTTATGTGATTGCCCGAGGGGCTGGTATTGATCTGAGATATTGCCCGAGGGGCGGAGTTGTTGAGTTATAGCCCGAGGGGCGAACCTTTATGTGTTTATCTGTTCATTTACCTGTCAATTACCTGTTTAGTTGTGTAACTGTGCCCGAGGGGTGGATTCTCTATGCTTATCTGTTCTAGTTGTTTTGCATTCAATTGTTTAACTGTTGAAAAGCCATTTTTGAAGAAGTTTTAAATTGAGCTAAGATTCTTTAAGAGATTTCACATCTTCATTGCTTTCTTACTAGTTTTGTACTACTTCTATACAGCATGTTGATGCACTTTTCGTGATTTCTTATCACTCAGTCTTTATTTATGATTATTACTCACTGAGTCGAAGTACTCACTTTACTCCCTGCATCTTGTGTGCAGATTCAGGTACTTTCTGAACCCGGTAGCGGGTATTGGTTGATCGGAGGCAGAGTCATCGGAGTTTAGCAAGGTAGCTGCCGGCGTTCGCAGCATTGATTTTCTCCCTCTTTATTCTATTAGTCTGTACTTAGTACATTTCAGACTTTGTCAGTTGTATTTAGACCTTAGTAGATGCTCATGACTAGTGACACCCCGGTTTGGGCTGTGTTTGGGTTGTACTTCCGCATTGTTATGATATTATCTGCTACTTAGTATTATTAAATCATGTTTTAGCCTGTTTTATTGCTGTTTAGCTGTTTAACTTCGAATTGAAAATGTGTCGGCTGGCCTTGTCTTCACGAGAGGCGCCATCACGACCGCGTCTGGGTTTAGGGCCGTGACAGGATGCAAGTTTTCGTGTGTTCAAGAATTGCTCCATGGCTTCTGATGGAGATTCAAACTGTGGTTCAATTACAACTATTTTGTCACAACTCTAGCGAGTCAATGCCTGGTTGGATCGCATAGTTTCAAAGAAGGACGAGCAATTGATATAGAAGATAGAGTGCTTGAAAAGAAAAAAATTATGGATTTGTCATTCGGCATGTAGGAACAACTGCTGAAAATTCAACTCTTACAACATCCTAAAATTTATGTTCTATCTTTTAGTTTTTGCTTTTCTTTCTTCAGTGTAAGAATAATGACTACTAGTTCATCAATTTTAGGAGTGAAGAATTTCTCCATTCTTCAATGTATTGGATTTGTTTTAGCAAAAAAAAAAAAAAAGCAATGGCCGTGCGACTATAGAAAAAACTTACCTGCATTCGTCTTTCTTCTCCTTCTGCACGATATTCTACGAAAAAACTCAACCTAGAGTGTAATGGGGGACAATTTCTTATGTATTATATTCAGTTTATTATTTGTTAATGTGTGCTGAAAATTTTTTCCTAAGCTTTAGTTTGGTTAGTAACCCCACTTAGGCTATTATTGTCTTCACAAAAAAAAGTCGTTAAAATGTAAATTAATATTTTATTTTCAAGATTAAGTTTGATAACTTTTTCATGATTAGTAATAGTGTAATTATGCAAAGCCAAGTGCAATTTCGTATGAGTTTAATCTTTTTGAATATATATGTCTGTTGTTTTTACAAACTAAGCCATTTACCTTTTGTGTGGTAATAGCATATTCACCATTTGTAGACAACAGTACAGTCGATGTACTTGACGTTTCCGTCTAGATCATAACATGGAATTTCAAAATGTTGGATATTTTTATATTAATATTTTATCAAGGTTATGTGCAAAATATATGGTACTTCCTACGGTTAAGTACTACCAATTGTAGCTAAATAAAGTGACATGTGTTATTTGTTTATTGGTCAGGTGTAAACACCCGGTACAGGTAAGTTTTTTCCATTACCTGAGTTATAAGCAAGACGTTCAACACATATTAATCTTGAAAAGGCTACAACTATAACACCTTTTCCTTGAACTAAATGATCCCTTGAGCAATATAGGCCATGCATAGCTTGAGAAGCTCAAATAAGTGAAACTGAAATACTTTAACAACCTGTGTGGCCATGAAAAATCTTTCACTTTTTTTTCCGAAAAGTTTTCACTTTTTTTCGAAATCAGTGTTTGGCCATAACATTTTTAATTTTCACTTGAAGATGAATTCTGAAATTTTTCGAAAATTTGAAGAGCTCTAAAATGCTGTTTCAATCTTTTTTCTCAGATCACTCACAAAAATTCAAAAACAACCCAAAATTATATTCATGTTCAAGCACAACTCTAATTTTCAAATACCATTTTTACTTAAGTTTTTTTTTTTTTACTTTTTTCGAAATTTTACAATTCTTATGTCCAAACGTCCACTAAGTTGTTTAAGATGAAAATCCAGCAGATGTGGAAAAATAAAGGTAAAGGATAAAAAACGCCCCTTAAGTATACGATATTCACAACATTTGCCATCCCTTAATAGTTTGGCCCAATCCTGCCCCTACCGCTACTTAGCTAGTGTTTGGCCATAGATTCCCAAATTTGTTTTGAAAAATCTGATTTGAGTGAAGTTTGGTTTGGATATGAAATGTGTTTGGATCAGATTTTAAAACATATATCCCAAATTTTTTTTAGAAAAACATGAAACACGATTTATACCCACAAGTTTTAAAAACTATCACTAATACCCAACAGTACCATTATCAATAACATTCATTATATTATCTCAAACCATAGTCCTGAACATAAATAAATTTGGCACAAAATTATTATTTTTATAATGAACTACATGATACACTATCAAATAACCGAGAAGACAAAGCAACATTGTTACAAAATAATAAATAGTGAGCTCTTTTATAAAATATAAAAGTTTGGGGCAATTTTTGAAAAATATAATAGTGATATTTTGGCCCAAAACCAGCTATTGAGTTGGTTTTGGGATTTTGCCACAATGTAGGCAAAATCTATGGCCAAACATGTGTTTGCCAAATAAAACCCAGATATTTTTTTGCAAAATCTATGGCCAAACGGGTCCTTAGTTGGGCCAAATGTGCCCTTATTTCATACGGAACCAATCCGAGCATAATTAACAGACTAATTAGGGCTTATTTAAGCGTACACACATACGTTTAGGGCATATTTGGTTCAATTTAGTTCCAAACTGCAATTATGCAGCAAATTGTGAAGCTGCATTTATGAAGCAACTTGGCTAAACTATATAGTGAATTTTCTCACCAATTTAATGCATCACGTAGGCGGAAAAAACTTACCCGCACCGGGTGTTTACACCTGACCAATAAACAAATAACACATGTCACTTTATTTAACTACAATTTTTAGTACTTAACCGTAGTTAAGTACCATATATTTTGCACATGACCTTGATCAAATATTAATATTAAAATACCCAACATCGAAATTCCTTGTTATGTTCTAGACGGAAACGTCAAGTACATCGACGGTACTGTTGTCTACTAATGGTGAATATGCTATTACCAAACAAAAGGTAAATGGCTTAGTTTGTGAAAACAACAGACATATATTCAAAAAGATTAAACTCATACGAAAGAACCTCACCAATTGCACTTGGCTTTGCATAACTAAATAATTACTAATCATGAAAAGGTTATCAAACTTAATCTTGAAAATAAATTTTTAATTTATATTTTAACGACTTTTTTTTGTGAAGACAATAATAGCCTTGTATTGGGGAAAATCAAGTTAACGTTTGATTTTAATTATATGCTGACATGTCAAGACGCGTGGATTACTAAAAGCATGACAACTGGCAGAGAGTATTCGAGGAGCTGTGAGACTTAACTGGTACGGGCAAGAATACCAGAAGATGAGAAGGGACGGTTACTCGGGCCTCTTGGTAATTTGAAGAGATATCGGAGGAATGAACCTAGATAGCAAAAAGTACATATGCGTATTATCCATAATTAATGAGCATCAATGATGGAAAACGTTACAGAATCTTCACAAAACAGTTACGATTGCTAATTCTAACATTACATTAATGCCATTAATTGCTCATAATGACTCTGTTGTGAGAAGAAAGAAACGTATTACTTAGAAGTAGCTATAAAAGGAGAGGAATAAACATTTGTAAAGACACAGAATATTATTGGAATACACTGATTTACTTTGCTTTCTTTTACTCAGCTATCGTTTAAATCAATTCTTCTTATTTATTCCAAATTTAATTATCAGTAACCCGAGTTCTTCTAAAATATAGCTTTGACCGAAATTCCTATTTTCTGGTTAAATAAATTGGTTCCTTTGCCGGGAATCTGATAATCTATTACTTTCTAAATCGACTCTTTTATCAAATCAATCATGTCGAATGTCAATGACAACAACCCAAGAGCCAGGAGAATCCGCAAGGCAATGGGACCTCGGTCCCTTCCCCACCAAATTCTCCTCGGCAATCTCGAGAAGTAACTCCTGATGGATCTCAGTCAAATATAAATGAACAGTTTGAAAATGATGAGGCTATTAATGAAGCTTTGAAAAAGTTGATCACTCAACAGGTCAGCAATGCTCTTGAGGCTTTCGCTAACCAGCTGCCTGTTGTGCCACCAACACCTACTCCCAACAACACTTTAGAAAATCCTCACTCAGGACTCGTTAACTCGGGCAGTGGAGGAACTCCTAGCGAATCTCGTGATGGAGGGTCAGGTAACCCAGTTAATTCTGATTTACAAAATTTAGTACTAACTTTGCAGAAACAGCTCAAGGAGCAGAGCGACCGCATCGAGCAAATACATGGAGTGCCGCCTGTAATCAAGGGAATAGATATGGACAAATATTCACAACAACCTTGGAAGCCAAGTGCTGCTCCTCTGTCCATTTCGAAGAAATTCAAGATGTCCGATATACCGAAATATGATGGAACAACTGATCCACGGGATCACGTAACTGCATTCACAACCGGTGTAAAACGCAACAACTTGACCAAGCAAGAAATTGAATCAGTATTGGTCAAAAAGTTCGGAGAAACACTCACTAAGGGAGCACTAACATGGTATTCTCTTTTACCCGATAATTCTATAGATTCTTTTGCTGAGCTTGCGGATTCATTTATCGAAGCACACTCGGGAGCTCAAAAAGTTGAAAAAATAATGGAGGACATTTTCAAAATAAAGCAAGGAGATGCGGAGCTGCTCAGGGAATTCGTAGATAGATTCCAGCGTGAGAGGACGATGTTGCCACGTGTACCTAATAACTAGGCAGCTATGGCATTTGCTAGTAATCTAAATGAAAGAAGTTCAAAAGCCACGAGGAGACTCAAGGAAAGTTTACGAGAGTTTCCAGCAACAACTTGGAATGATTTTTATAATAGATACAGCACAAAGCTGTGGATAGAAGAAGATTCCATCATTCAATCTCGAAGGGATGAAAGGGTAAGTTCAAGGCGAGCTGAAACTGAAAAAAGGTCCAGTAAAAATAGGTGCGAACCTTACATGGGACCAGCAGGAAGAGATTCGCGTTCAAAACAGGAAAACCCAAGGTACGATCATAGATCAAGAGATAGAGAGTCACGTTCATCATCAAGGTTCGAAAAAGAACGAAACTCGCGAGAGACACGAGATGATGACAAAATCTCGAAGGCAAAGATCGGCGGTTACAGTTTTAATGTTAGCACATCCGAGTTGGTGGCTGTTTTAAGAAGCATGGGAGACAAGGTACGCTGGCCAAAAGAAATGAGATCAAACCCGAACAGACAAAATCCAGATTTTTTGTGCGAGTTTCACAACGATCACGGTCACAAAACGATGGATTGTAGGTTGCTGCAAGGTGAAGTTGAACATTTATTAAAACAAGTGTATTTAACCGAATTGTTTATTGAAAAGGGAAAGCAAGCATATGAAGAATAGGCAGGGGCCTCCAAAACCCCTTCTCCAAAAAGGACGGTTAATGACATAAGTGGAGGAGAAGAGATAAATGGCGTAACATATACGGCAGCAAAAGATGAGATAATACTCACCACATTCGCAGAAGGAGTGGTCAAAGATACGAAATTTCAGGTAGTAAAAATGGATATGGCCTACAATATGATTCTCGGCAAACCATGGATTCACGAAATGGACGTTGTTCCATCTACCTTAGATCAAGTTATCAAATTTCCATCACAATGGGGTATACGGAAAATCCGTGGTGACCAACAAGCTTCACGGAGCATTAATTCCGTGGCAGACTCAAACGCAAAAAGTGACGAAAAATAGCAATCACAGAATGCAGTTGAGGACGCATCAACACGAACCTCAACTGAAGATGGATAAACAGATGTAGATTCGAGGCCAAATACTATTTAGGAACCAGAGGAAAATGAGAATATCAAAACAACGATCGAAGGACTGGAGGCTGTGGAGCTATTTGTACATTGGCCAGACAGAAAAGTTTACATTGGAATCAACCTCAGCCCGGAATGAAACGTAAGTTGATTGAATTTTTAAAAGCTAATGCAGACTGTTTTGCTTGGTCCCATTCAAATATGACAGGTATACCACCGGAGGTAATCACCCACAAATTAAGAAGATCCATCGTACCCACCTGTCAAACAAAAGAAAAGGAAGCTGTAACGACCCGGCTGGTCGTTTTAAGAATTTACGCTTCGATCCCCTATTAACTATTTTCTCCGTGTGTGTTTCTGCTATTTTGATTTGCCGGGATATTTGGTTTTGAGTTTCGGAGAGTTTTTGGGACACTTAGTCCCCAAATGAGAGCTTAAGTATTAGAAATTTGACCGTAGTCGGAACAGTGTGAAGACGGCCTCGGAATGGAATTTTGATGGTCCCGTTAACTCCGTTGGTGATTCCGGGTTTAGGAGCGTGTTCAGATTGTGTTTTGGAGGTCCGTAGCTTATTTAGGCTCGAAATGCCAAAAGTTGAATTTTTGAAGTTTCCGGTCGATAGGTGAGATTTTGATATAGGGCTCTGAATGGAATTCTGGAAGTTGCAGTACGTCTGTTGTGACATTTGGGATGTGTGTGCAAAATTTCAGGTCATTCGGACGTGGTTTGGTAGACTTTTTGATCGAAAGCGGAATTTAGAAGACTTTGGAATTCTTAAGCTTGAATCCGATGCAAATTTGGTGTTTTAATGTTGTTTTGAGCGTTCCGAAGGTTGGAACAAGTTTGAATGATGCTATGGGATATGTTGGCATGTTTGGTTGAGGTCTCGAGGGCCTCGGGTGAGTTTCGGGTGGTCAAACTGATGAAATTGCATGTTGAGAAGTTGCAGATTTTGCTTCAGGTCTGTTGCAGACATTTGTTCTCTGCGATCGCGTAGAAGTGTCCGCGATCGTGTAGGCTTTGTGGGGGCAGAGGTAGAAGTTGTTCAGTGTGATCGTGTAGGTAAGAATGCGATCGCGTTTGGTTGAGAGTTTGTTCTTCGCGAACGCGTGGTCAATGCCGCGTTCGCGTAAAAGAAAAGGGGGCTGGAGTGAGAGGTGAGGTTTGTTCTATGCGGTCGCGTGAGTTGGATCGCGATCGCGATCGCGTATGGAAGCCAAGGCAGTGCTACGCGATCGCGTTATGTGTTATGCGATCGCGTAGGGTTTATTTGGGGTCAGTCAGTATTTGTGCTTCGCAATCGCGAGGCTATTTCCGCGATCGCAGTGAAGGAAATTTAAAAGCTGGGCAGTGTTTTAATAGCCCAAACCGCGACCCTTCTCCATTTTTCCACCATTCTTGAATGGGGTTGAAGCTTTTGAGAGAGATTTTTGAGGAAACCAAAGGGGAATCACTTAGAGATAATATTCCTGACTTCATAACTCGTTTATATGTGATTAAAGGTCTAATTAGTGGTGAGAATTTGGAGAAAATCAGTGCAATAATGGGTAATTAGGGCTTGAGATTAAGAGACCTTAAAATGGGAATTTGAGGGGCCATTTAGACTCCGATTTTAGTGTTCTTGGTATGGTTAGACTCGTGAGAGTACGAGGATTCTGAAAATGTAAATTTGACCCGATTCCGAGACGTGGGCCCGGAGGGCGTTTTGGTCATTTTACCTAATTTCGCGTATTAGCTTAGAATTTATTTGTAGAATCAGTTACTTGAAGTTATATTTACATTATGCAATTGAACTGAATAGATTTGGGCCATTTGGAGTCGAGTACTCGTGGCAAGAACGTGGTTTCAGATTGACTTTGAGCTGGTTCGAGGTAAGTGGTTGGCCTAACCTTGTGTGGGGGATGTCGCGCCCCCTTTTTCTCGCGAAATTGGGTTTATGACATTTTGGTTGAGAAAACTCGTTCCTTTTGGGAAAGGGGTTTTGCATTTTTGAAGAGTCGCCACCTAACGATTTAAGGTGCGTTAGGGCACCTACAGGGTTCATTTATAACTACGTTTGGTAACCAGAGACAGGGTAAGGGCTTGAAATTATCCTAAGGGGAAGGTGTTAGGCACCCCTCAGGATCCACTAGTGTGGTTCCCGGCAAAACAGTTTTTGTGGATTTGTACAATTAGCAAATAAACAAGTATGACTCAAATAGTAGGGGATTTAAGTTTAAGTACACAGATGTTTGAAAAAAAAACAGTTAATGAAAAGCTAGAAAAAGAAGTACAATCTAAGCATATTTGCGAACGTAAAGGGGTGTCCTATGTTGGTTAGCCTATAGGATCACATCAGTACATTGCCCGGTAATCACTCCTTAGAAAGGGGCTACGCGTGGCATTAGCGCACTGGTCATCATATCCATGTCTACCCTTCCCGTCCCCTTATTGGTCATGCAAAGAGAGTGTTGGTCACAGATTCCTATCGCGTGCTGCTACCCGTCCCTTCTTAATGGTCCTGGAGGGAGTTAGGACCTCTACTTATAGGTGGTTTTAGACTTATCCCTAAGGTTTTAAAAAGGCAAAAATTCTAAGGCGACAGTCAAAACATTTAGGACTTTCACACAAAATGGGAGCAATTAAAAGGCTCAGAGTTTCCTCCTCAAACAAACACATAAGCAGCACGACTCAAGCACAATTAAGGGCAGTATTCAGATTCCTAAGGCATGACATCTAGGTGTTTTTTAGAAGGTAAGCAGATAGCCGATTTGTTGTATTACTCAGAAAGGCCTAATCAGTTTGCCTACTGATTTTAAAACCTGTCGAGAATTAGGCAGCATGCACAAGAAGGCAAATTTTCGATTTTAACAGCTCGGTTGCCTAAGGCTTGCTTAGGTGTGAGATAGTATACCAATCCTCAAAAGTAAGGAAAACTGATTGAAAACAGGTTGTTTAAACATGCTATTCTAGGTGTTTAGCACATAGAATTATCACCAGTTAATTGTAAGAACTGAGTAAAATTATTTTATCCCCTTTTTGTGCATTCATAGTTGGCCTAAGCGCGCGTAAGCGAATATAAAATCTTAAAGACATGGTATCTAATGCGCAGAGATGCAGAATCCTAAGCAGGATTTCTATATGCACAAATATTACAACGTTTGAACATGATTTCCAGAATATGCAGGGATGATATGTTTGTTAGTGTTGTTTAGCCTTAAAACAGGATCTCTAAGTGCGTATGGCAGTAGGAACATGATCGCAGAAAACACCGGTTATTAACACATTTTACACAGGATTTTCTAAGTGATATGATAGCGAAATGGACATGCTGAAAACAGTAAGTGTAAGTCCTAGGGAACATGATCTCTAATGCATGAAATGAGCCCCAAGCATGGTTTCTATTGCGCAAGTAGGAATATAAACCTAATAACATGTTTGCTACCCTTTTAATAGCTAAAGCATGCATAGTCACCCCTTCCCTTTCCACTATCCATCCCCGGAGTTGTTTACAATAGTTATTACAAACCATTTGCATAAATTACACAATTGAAATAGGAAAGGAAAAAAAAAGTTATGCTATAGGGAGCCTACTGATAGGCCCAAAATCTCCAGAATGCTTCAAATTCCATGATTCTTAGCCTTTCTTATATCCGGGTGTGTCAGAGTTCCCTAAGGACCTCAAGGGATCCCAGGTAGTGCTCATACCCAGATTTCATAGCCAAGACAGAGTAAGTGCAGTGTGGAAAGGCCAGCCTTTGTGTGTCCAAGTTCAGAGGGAGCTCAAGGGTCCCAAGGCAAGGCTCACACAAAAGGGGCAGAACTTAGTGGTCTAAGAGTAGAGTGAGAGTGCTTGACATTGTTTTGAAAAGATTTAAGCAGGAAAACAGTTTGAAAAGAGACTTGTTTGTAATAGTTTTGTAAAACAACATAGGGAGTTATTAAATAAGACAATTTGAAGAGGGTAAGGTGACTAACAATCAATNATGCTTAGGGGTGTTTGACAGGTAGGACTCAGGCACCCGTCACGGACCATCAGTTTGGTCGGTCCATCTTGTCGCAATAGGTCCTCAGATGGACCCTTGGATTCACCCGTACCATCAAACATTTCGAACTTAGGAGGTTTGTACCCCTCAGGCAGTTCGACATCAGGCTGTATACAAAGGTCCTCATAGTTCAACCCCTTGATTCCTTTGCTTCCCTCGACGCCCTAAATCCGGCTGGTCAGTTTCTTAAGTTCCTCGGCCAAGTTCCTGATAAGCAGATCCTTTTCATCAAACTCAGGTGTGTATGAGGTAGGTTGGGCGGAGTGTGGCATGGTCTCCACGTAGATAGGATTGTTATGGTGGCCTGGTGTATGGGTGTGGAAATGGTTATTTGTGGAGTTCTGAGGTTCTGGGATAAGTAGTGGAATGTTGTTTGGGGTATGGCGGCTGTTACATTGGTTCTTTGGTGGAGTAGCGTGATGGTGAGGTGTGGGATATTCTGCTGTTTTGGGATATTTTGAGGAGGTGTGGGGTTTTAAGCGTTGGGGAAGTTAATTCCTGGGGTGTTGAGGGAAAATGACAGGTTTGCTAGATTTCGAACCTGATCGAGCTCTTCTTGGAATTTGAACAGTTTCTGTTCAAGCTGTGACACATTCTCATTAGGAACCCGAATACCCTGGCCATCAGTGGTCTCTACCCGTTCAGCTGTATTCTCCTTCCTGATGNGACTAGTTTTATCGCAAATAAGCCTTTCCGAATTTAGGGGGTAATGATATAGGAAGGGCGCAACCACTCATCAAGCGTTGCTCTAGTATTTTGTTTGGCACGAGTGGAGTATGATGTTGAGCATGATAATGCAATAATTAAAAGCAGGTTGTCATGTATTTGCACGTTAAGAAAGCGATAAATACAGCAGTTTTATAATTTAAAGCAGCAGTAAAGGAAGGAGACAAGAAAGATACGTCAGTTGCTCTTGAAGAAGAAATTAAACGCTTAAAGGAATTAAACAAATAATTGCACAAATTCACAAAAATGGTTTGAAGTGGTAAAAGCCTAAAGTCCCCAGCAGAGTCGCCCTGCTGTCACGCCCCCTTTTTCTCGCGAAATCGGGTTTATGACATTTTGGTTGAGACAACTCGTTCCTTTTCGGAAAGGGGTTTTGCATTTTTGAAGAGTCGCCACCTAACAATTAAAGGTGCGTTAGGGCACCTACAGGGTTCATTTATAACTACATTTGGTAACCAGAGACAGTGTAAGGGCTTGAAATTATCCTAAGGGGAAGGTGTTAGGCACCCCTCAGGATCCACTAGTTTGGTTCTCGGCAAAACAGTTTTTGTGGATTTGTATAATTAGCAAATAAACAAGAATGGCTCAAATAGTAGGGGATTTAAGTTTAAGTACACAGATGTTTGAAAAAATATAGTTAATGAAAAGCTAGAAAAAGAAGTACAATCTAAGCATATTTGCAAATGTAAAGGGGTGTCCTAGATTGGTTAGCCTATAGGATCACATCAGTACAATGCCCGGTAATCACTCCTTAGAAAGGGGCTACGCGTGGCATTAGCGCACCAGTCATCATATCCATGTCTACCCTTCCCGTCCCCTTATTGGTCATGCAAAGAGAGTGTTGGTCACAGATTCCTATCGCGTGCTGCTACCCGTCCCTTCTTAATGGTCCTGGAGGGAGTTAGGACCTCTACTTATAGGTGGTTCTAGACTTACCCCTAAGGTTTTAAAATGGCAAAAATTCTAAGGCGACAGTCAAAACATTTAGGACTTTCACACAAAATGGGAGCAATTAAAAGGCTCAGAGTTTCCTCCTCAAACAAACACATAAGCAGCACGACTCAAGCNAGAAATCCTTAAGAAAACAGTAAAGACAACTCGAATAGACTTAGATCTTGTTACAGATCTTAGAAATCAAAAGTCAAAATCAGGGTTTCAGAGAGAGAACCCAAAGAGAGAGAATCGGCTCAAAAATTACACGTTCTAGCCGGAGATGGCAGGATCTTACTCGGAGAGGAACCATGGTTTAGCAGAGGGAGCTTGAGAGAATTTGAGAAAGAATGGGAGGGTGTGTCGGCAGAGAGTGATGAGAGAATGAGAGAATGGGGNTGTTCCGAGGCCTTAAAGACCTCTTTCGGCATCACCTCGATTTGCTTGCGTAGTTCGGGCGCATAGCCGGAATGCCATTTTTGTGAAAATCTGTGAAATTATTTTAAATTTTAACTTAAAATGCATTTGAGTTGACTTCGGTCAACATTTTGGGTAAACGGACCCGGACCCATGATTTGACGGTCCTGGGGGGTCCGTGGAAAGATATGGGACTTGGGCGTATGCCCGGAATTAAATTCTGAGGTCCCAATCCCGAGAAATGAATTTTTAAAGAAAATTATTTTCTGGAAATTTCTATGAGTTTTGGAAATGAAATGCATTTAGAATTTGATGGTATCGGGTCCGTATTCTTGTTCTGGAGCCCGGTACAGGTCTTATATGTGAAATAAGATGAGTCTGCGAAATTTGGTAAGAAACGGAGGTCGCTTGAGGTGAATCGGACCCGTAGTTGAGAAAATACCTACTTTGAAAGTTTTGAGATTTTTCTAAATTTCTATACTAAATTCGTTGTTTAACAAATGATTAATTTCTGGTCAAAAATAGTATAAAATCATATGTTAGGGCTATAATTGCAAAGTTATTGCAATTGTAGCCAAATGATGCCAATTTGGCTAATTATGAAATAATTTGGTTTAAATAGGACCGTGGATAATAAATTAAATCAAGAAATGCTTTTGAAATCATTTGTAATGCCATTTTGTAATTATTTATTGGAAATAAAATGCTGGGTAAATTAATAAAATATAGGAAAATTATGGAAAAATACCAGTTGCTATTGATGCATGATTTTGAAGGTATATATGCAATTTTAAAAATATTTTAGGAAAAGTTGGGTATCAACAGGGGACATTCCCCTTAGGATTTGTATTGTGATCATTGAAATGCCTTGTACGTGAGGTGACGAGTGCGTACTTGTGCTAATTGTTGAAAATCCGGTTTTCACTGAAGTAGCTTTAATTGTATTTTCTTTTCCTGCTTATATTACTTGGAATTTAAGCCTGCTGTTAGCTTAGAGAAGCATGTCTAATTGACTTAATTGTTTTATTTGCTTAAACTGCCTTATTTGTGTTATGTAAAGCATGCTAGGTTAGAATTTCCTGTTTTATCTTGGTGTGAAGTTGAGTTTAATTGAGAATTCCTTGTGGTATTGCTGTGTGTTTTGCTTTGGGACTACGGGACGGCATCCCGGGAGATCCCTAGTGCATATATTGAGGATACCAAGAGATCCTCGGGATACCAAGAGATCCCTAGTACATATTGAGGATACCAAGAGATCCTCAGGATACCAAGAGATCCCTAGCATAAATTGAGGATACCGAGAGATCCTCGGGATACCAAGAGATCCCTGGCATATATTGAGGATACTAAGAGATCCTCGGGATACTGAGAGATCCCCGGTTATTATCTTTGTGAAGAGTGGTATTCCTTGTGATTGTTTTTTTGTCTCTGTTTCAGTTGTTGTTATCCTTATTATCCTGTATTAATTCTTACTGTTAGCTTTCAACTGTACTGTTTTATCTTATTCTGTTATACCTTATATTTCATTTAATCTCAGTAGGGCCCTAACCTTCCTCGTCACTACCCGACCGAGGTTAGGCTTGGCACTTACTGAGTACCGTTGTGGTGTACTCATGCCCTTCCTGCGCATGTTTTTCATGTGCAGATCTAGGTACTACGACTCAGACTCATCACGCTTGAGGCGAGGTGTTTGTAGAGACTTCGAGGTATATCTGCCGCGTAAGCAGACCGAAGAGTCCCTTTCCACTCTTCCCTTAAGTATTAGCCCTTCTGTATTTCCTTTCTTGTTAGATATTCTGGAGTTAGATACTTGTAGACATTCAAAAGCTTGTGATCATGAGATTCTGGATTTTGGGAAATGTTATTAGTTTCGAGAGTTGATATTGTGTATGCCAAGCGGCATTTCAAACATTGTTTTATTTCACTATTTCGATTTTTAATTATTTTTTCCGCAAATGTTGTTTATTTTCCGCATTGTTAGCTTACCTAGTCGTAGAGACTAGGTGCCGTCACGATGATTCACGGAGGGCGAACCGGGATCGTGACAAGTTAGTATCAGAGCACTAGGTTCATAGGAGTCATGAATCACAAGCCGGTTTATTAGAGTCTCGCAGATCGGTACGGAAACGTCTGTACTTATCTACGAGAGGCTATGTAACTGTTAGAAAAAATTCCACTTCATTTGATTTCCTTGTCGTGCGAGATTTTGATATCACAATTCTAAACTTCTGTCTTCTATTCTCTCACAGATGGTAAGGGCACGTGCTACTCGAGATGATTAGGCACCCGCGCCCCCTATTGGAGCCGTCAGAGGCCGGGGCTGGGGTAGAGGCAGAGGACGCACTCGTGGTGCAGCCATAGCACCCGCGCGAGCTGCCACCGAGGTGCCACCAGCAGTTCCTGCCGGAGTCCAGACACCTGATACGTCTGCTACTACTACTCCAGCACTCCAGGAGACTCTGGCGCAGTTTATGACTATGTACACCACTCTAGCTCAGGTAGGGTTGCTTCCCCTTGCTGCAGCTACATCCCAGGCCGGGGGAGGAGCACAGACTCCCGCCGCCCGCACTCCTGAGCAGCGAGTGCATGTCGATCAGGTTCCAGAGATTATCCCTGCACAGCCGGTAGCCCCAGCTCAGCCCGAGGAGAGGGCAGTAGCTTCAGAGGAGGAGCAGAAGAGGCTTGAGAGGTTCAAGAAGTATCAGCCTCCTACATTCAGCGGACTAGCCTCTGAGGATGCTCTTGGATTTTTAGAGGAGTGCTACCGTATCCTCCGTACCATAGGTATATTAGGATCGAGCGGGGTTTCCTTCACTACCTTCCAGCTTCGAGGAGCCGCCTA
The DNA here is from genome assembly GCF_001879085.1 of Nicotiana attenuata. Classification (NCBI taxonomy): domain Eukaryota; kingdom Viridiplantae; phylum Streptophyta; class Magnoliopsida; order Solanales; family Solanaceae; genus Nicotiana; species Nicotiana attenuata. Next base: position 232,412 of record NW_017671424.1, on the reverse strand, counting down.
TCAGTGGTGGCGTGCTTATGAGTTAGACAGTCCGCATGAGGCAGCTTTCCTGACTTGGGCTCAGTTTTCAGATATGTTCACGAGAGAGTATGTTCCCCAGAGTCTCAAGGACGCTTGGCGCGCAGAGTTTGAGCGTTTGCGGCAGGGTACTATGACTGTCTCGGAGTATGCTATCTGTTTCACCGATTTTGCTAGACATACACCAGCTTTGGTATTTACTGTTCGCGAGAAGGTTCACCGGTTTGTTGAGGGGCTTATTCCCAGCATCAGATCTAGCATGGCTCGTGAGTGGGAGATGGATATTTCTTATCAGCAGGTGGTGATCATTGCTAGGAGGATTGCGGGTATGTATGCTAAGGATAGAGAGAAGAGGGAGGCCAAGAGGTCTCGAGAGTCGGGCCATTATTCTGGTGCCCATGCCCCAGCTGCAGGTCGTCATGGTAAGGGTTATATGAGTCGCCCTGTTCATTCAGCTCTTCCAGCAGCCAGTGGTATTCCAGCTCCTCCCAGACCTCAGGAGCCTTATTATGCATCTCCAGTATCTAGTGTGCCTCCTACACGGGGTGCTTCCAGTGGTCAGTCCAGCAGACCTAGCCCGAATCAGTCACAGCCGCCACGTCCTCCCAAAGCTTGTTTTGAGTGTGGTGACACACGCCATGTGGTGACGGGATTGCCCTATACTTGGAGGGCTGCACCTCCACATAATTTTCAGCCACAGCGCGCCCCGCAGAGTTCTCAGGCTATGATCACTGCACTAGTTGCTACCCCACCCGCTCAGCCAGCTAGAGGTGGAGGTCGAGGAGGTAGAGGTCGCCCTCGAGGGGGAGGCCAGGCCAGATACTATGCCCTTCCTGCCCGTGCTGAGGCTGTCGCCTTCGATTCTGTCATCACAGGTACTATCTTGGTCTGTCACAGAGATGCATCGGTTCTATTCGATCCAGGATCCACTTATTCTTATGTGTCTTCTTATTTTGCTCCGCATTTGGGTGTATCTCGGGATTCTTTGAGTTCCCTTGTTTATGTTTCTACTCCTGTGGGAGATTCTCTTGTTGTGGACCGCGTTTACCGGTCATGTTTGATTGCTCTTAGTGGTTTTGAGACCAGAGCCGATTTGTTATTGCTCAGCATGGTAGATTTTGATGTTATTCTGGGCATGGACTGGTTGTCGCCCCATTATGCTATTCTTGATTGTCACGCCAAGACCATGACGCTGGCTATGCCAGGTGTACCGCGTGTTGAGTGGAGGGGTGCTTTAGATCACACTCCCAGTAGAGTTATTTCTTTCCTTAAGGCTCAGCGTATGGTTGAGAAGGGGTGTGACGCTTATCTAGCTTATGTGAGAGATGCCAGTATTGATAACCCTGCAGTTGATTCTATCCCAGTAGTACGAGATTTCTCTGATGTGTTTCCAGCTGACCTTCCGGGCATGTCGCCCGATAGAGATATTGATTTTGGCATTGATCTGCTGCCGGGCACTCAGCCCATTTCTATTCCTCCGTACCGTATGGCTCCTCCTGAGTTGAAGGAGTTGAAGGAACAGTTGTAGGAATTACTTGATAAGGGTTTCATTCGGCCCAGTGTATCACCTTGGTGTGCTCTTGTCTTATTCATGAAGAAGAAGGATGGTTCTATGCGTATGTGTATTGATTATCGCCAGTTGAATAAGGTTGCAGTGAAGAACCGCTATCCTTTGCCTCGTATTGATGACCTGTTTGACCATTTACAGGGTGCTTGTGTGTTTTCTAAGATTGACTTGCGTTCAGGCTATCATCAGTTGAAGATTCGGGAGCCAGACATCCTGAAGACTGCCTTCAGGACTTGGTATGGTCATTACGAGTTCCTTGTTATGTCATTTGGGCTGACCAATGCCCCAGCAGCCTTCATGCATTTGATGCACAGTGTATTCCGGCCATATCTTGATTCATTCGTCATTGTCTTTATTGACGACATTCTGGTGTATTCCCGGAGTCGGGAAGATCATGAGCAGCACCTGAGGACAGTGCTCCAGACTTTGAGGGAGAAGAAATTATATGCTAAGTTCTCGAAATGTGAGTTTTGGTTGGATTCCGTGGCATTCTTGGGTCACGTGGTCTCGAGTGAGGGTATTCAGGTGGATCCGAAGAAAGTGGAGGCCGTGCAGAGTTGGCCCAGGCCATCCTCAGCTATAGAGATCTGTAGTTTTCTTGGCTTGGCGGGTTATTATCGTCGATTTGTTCAGGGGTTTTCATCTATTGCAGCACCTATGACCAGGCTGACCCAGAAGGGTGCTCCGTTCTAGTGGACGGAAGAGTGTGAGGAGAGCTTTCAGAAGCTCAAGACAGCTTTGACTACAACCCCAGTTTTGATATTGCCTACCGGTTTGGGGTCTTATACTGTCTATTGTGATGCCTCGAGGGTTGGCCTTGGAGCGGTATTGATGCAGGACGGTAGGGTGATTGCCTACGCGTCCAGACAGTTGAAGATACATGAGAAGAATTATCCTGTCCATGATCTTGAGTTAGCTGCTATTGTTCACGCCTTGAAGATCTGGCGTCATTATTTGTACGGTGTGCCTTGTGAGATTTATATTGATCACCAGAGTTTGCAGCATCTGTTCAAGCAGAAGGACCTTAATTTGCGCCAGAGGAGGTGGCTAGAGCTGCTGAAGGACTATGATATCACTATTTTGTATCACCCGGGCAAGGCCAATATGGTGGCCGATGCTTTGAGCCGCCGGGCAGAGAGTTTGGGGAGTTTGGCTTATTTACCAGCAGCAGAGAGGCCCATGGCGATGGATGTTCAGGCCTTAGCCAGCTAGTTTGTGAGGTTGGATCTTTTGGAGCCCAGTCGGGTTCTAGCTTGCGTGGTCTCTCGGTCTTCCTTGTTTGATCGTATCCGGGAGCGTCAGTTTGATGACCCTCATTTGCTTGTCCTCAAGGACAAGGTTTTGCATGGCGATGCCAGAGATGTGACTATTGGTGATGACGGGGTATTGAGGATGCAGGGTCGAGTTTGTGTACCCAATGTTGATGGGCTTCGAGAGTTGATTCTAGAGGAGGCCCATAGTTCGCGGTATTCCATTCATCCGGGTGCCGCGAAGATGTACCAGGATTTGAGACAGCACTATTGGTGGAGGCGGATGAAGAAAGATATAGTTGGGTTTGTAGCTCGGTGCCTTAATTGTCAGCAGGTGAAGTACGAGCACCAGAGACCGGGTGGATTGCTTCAGCAGATAGAGATTCCGGAGTGGAAGTGGGAGTGGATCACCATGGACTTCGTATCTGGGCTCCCACGGACTTTGAAGAAGTTCAATGCCATTTGGGTTATTGTGGATCGGCTGACCAAGTCCGCGCATTTCATTCCTGTGAGTACTACCTATTCTTCAGAGCGGCTGGCGGAGAATTATATTCGGGAGATTGTCCGTCTGCATGGTATTCCAGTTTCCTTCATTTCAGACAGAGGTACTCAGTTCGCATCACGGTTCTGGAGAGCCGTACAGCATGAGTTAGGTACTCGGATGGAGTTGAGCACAGCATTTCACCCTCAGACGGACGGACAGTCCGAGCGCACTATTCAGATCCTTGAGGATATGCTCCGTGCGTGTGTGATTGAGTTTGGAGGGTCTTGGGATTAGTTCTTGCCATTGGCGGAGTTCGCCTACAACAACAGCTATCAGTCCAGCATTCAGATGGCACCGTATGAGGCTTTATATGGTAGGCGGTATAGATATCTTGTAGGTTGGTTCGAGCAGGGTGAGGCTAGGTTATTGGGCACAGACTTGGTACAGGATGCTTTGGAGAAGTTTAAGGTGATTCAGGACAGACTCCGCACAGCCCAGTCCAGACAGAAGAGTTACGCGGACTGGAAGGTTCGTGATGTTTCCTACATGGTTGGAGAGGGGGTTCTGCTTCGGGTTTCACCTATGAAAGGCATTATGAGATTTGGGAAGAAAGGGAAGTTGAGTCCGAGGTTTATTGGCCCATTTTGATATATTGAGGCGTGTTGGGGAGGTTGCTTATGAGCTTGCCTTACCTCCCAGCTTGGCAGGAGTTCATCTGGTATTTCATGTTTCGATGGTCCGGAGGTATCACGGTGATCCGTCACACGCGTTGGATTTCAGTTCAGTCCGGTTGGACAAGGATCTATCTATGTTGAGGAGCCAGTGGCGATATTGGACAGGCAGATTCGAAAGCTGAGGTCAAAGAACATTGCATCAGTGAAGGTTCAGTGGCGGGGTCAACTGGTCGAGGAGGCGACCTAGGAGACCGAGCAGGATATGCGCATGCGTTACCCTCATCTTTTCACTACTTTAGGTATGTCTCTATGCTCGTTCGAGGACGAACGAATGTTTAAGTGTGGGAGGATGTAACGACCTGACCGGTCGTTTTAAGAATTTACGCCCCGATCCCCTATTAAATGTTTTCCCCGTGTGTGTTTCTGCTATTTTGATTTGCCGGGATTTTTGGTTTTGAGTTCTGGAGAGTTTTGGGACACTTAGTCCCTAAATGAGAGCTTAAGTGTTAGAAATATGACCGTAGTTGGAACAGTGTGAAGACAGCCTCGGAATGGCATTCTGATGGTCCCGTTAGCTCCGTTGGGTGATTCCGAGTTTAGGAGCGTGTTCGGATTGTGTTTTGGAGGTCCGTAGCTTATTTAGGCTCGAAATGCCAAAAGTTGAATTTTTGAAGTTTCCGGTCGATAGGTGAGATTTTGATATAGGGGTCGGAATGGAATTTCGGAAGTTGCAGTAGGTCCGCTGTGTCATTTGGGATGTGTGTGCAAAATTTTAGGTCATTCGAACGTGGTTTGCTAGACTTTTTGATCGAAAGCGGAATTTAGAAGACTTTGGAATTCTTAGGCTTGAATCCGATGCAAATTTGATGTTTTGATGTTGTTTTGAGTGTTCCGAAGGTTGGAACAAGTTTGACTGATGCTATGGGATATGTTGGCATGTTTGGTTGAGGTCCCGAGGGCCTCGGGTGAGTTTTGGGTGGTCAAACGGATGAAATTGCATGTTGAGAAGTTGCAGATTTTGCTTCAGGTCTGTTGCAGACATTTGTTCTCTCCGATCGCGTAGAAGTGTCCGCGATCGCGTAGGCTTTGTAAGGCAGAGGTGGAAGTTGTTCAGTGCGATCTCGTAGGTAAGAATGCGATCGCGTTTGATTGAGAGTTTTTTCTTCGCGAACGCGTGGTCAATGTCGCGTTCGCGTAAAAGAAAAGGGGGCTGGAGTGAGAGGTGAGGTTTGTTCTATGCGGTCGCGTGAGTTGGATCACGATCGCGTATGGAAGCCAAGGCAGTGCTACGCGATCGCGCTATGTGTTATGCGATCGCGTAGGGTTAATTTGGGGTCAGTCAGTATTTGTGCTTCGCAATCGCGAGGCTATTTCCGCGATCGCAGTGAAGGAAATTTAAAAGCTGGGCAGTGTTTTAATAGCCCAAACCGCGACCCTTCTCCATTTTTCCACCATTCTTGAATGGGGTTGAAGCTTTTGAGAGAGATTTTTGAGGAAACCAAAGGGGAATCACTTAGAGATAATATTCCTGACTTCATAACTCGTTTATATGTGATTAAAGGTCTAATTAGTGGTGAGAATTTGGAGAAAATCAGTGCAATAATGGGTAATTAGGGCTTGAGATTAAGAGACCTTAAAATGGGAATTTGAGGGGCCATTTAGACTCCGATTTCAGTGTTCTTGGTATGGTTAGACTCGTGAGAGTACGAGGATTCTGAAAATGTAAATTTGACCCGATTCCGAGACGTGGGCCCGGAGGGCGTTTTGGTCATTTTACCTAATTTCGCGTATTAGCTTAGAATTTATTTGTAGAATCAGTTAGTTGAAGTTATATTTACATTATGCAATTGAATTGAATAGATTTGGACCATTTGGAGTCTAGTACTCGTGGCAAGAACGTGGTTTCGGATTGATTTTGAGCCGGTTTGAGGTAAGTGGCTTGCCTAACCTTGTGTGTGGGACATTCCCCTTAGGATTTGTATTGTGATCATTGAAATGCCTTGTACGTGAGGTGACAAGTGCGTACTTGTGCTAATAGTTGAAAATCCGGTTTTCACTGAAGTAGCTTTAATTGTATTTTCTTTTCCTGTTTATATTACTTGGGATTTAAGCCTGTTGTTAGCTTAGAGAAGCATGTCTAATTGACTTAATTGTTTTATTTGCTTAAACTGCCTTATTTGTGTTATGTTAAGCATGCTAGGTTAGAATTTCCTGTTTTACCTTGGTGTGAAGTTGAGTTTAATTGAGAATTCCTTGTGGTATTGCTGTGTGTTTTACTTTGGGACTACGGGACGGCATCCTGGGAGATCCCCTATACGTATTGTTGATTTGAAATGAACTACGGGACACCGAGAGATCCCCAGTGCATATAATGAGGATACCAAGAGATCCCTAGTACATATTGAGGATACCAAGAGATCCTCGGGATACCAAGAGATCCCTAGCATAACTTGAGGATACTGAGAGATCCTCGGGATACCAAGAGATCCCTGGCATATATTGAGGATACTAAGAGATCCTCGGGATACTGAGAGATCCCCGGTTATTATCTTTGTGAAGTGTGGTATTCCTTGTGATTGTTTTTTTGTCTCTGTTTCAGTTGTTGTTATCCTTATTATGTGGTATTAATTCTTACTGTTAGCTGTCAACTCTACTGTTTTATCTTATTCTGTTATACCTTATATTTCATTTAATCTCAGTAGGGCCCTGACCTTCCTCGTCACTAGCCTACCGAGGTTAGGCTTGGCACTTACTGAGTACCGCTGTGGTGTACTCATGCCCTTCCTGCGCATGTTTTTCATGTGTAGATCCAGGTACTGCGACTCAGACTCATCACGCTTGAGGCGAGGTGTTTGTAGAGACTCCAAGGTATATCTGCCGCGTCCGCACACCGAAGAGTCCCTTTCCACTCTTCCCTTAAGTATTAGCCCTTCTGTATTTCCTTTCTTGTTAGATATTCTGGAGTTAGAAATGGCACGATGCTTAACACATGTAACTGTGTATTCCAAGCGGCATTTCAAACACTATTTTATTTCACTATTTCAGTTTTTAATTATTTCTTCCGCAAATGTTATTTATTTTCCGCATTGTTAGGCTTACCTAGTCGTAGAGACTAGGTGCCGTCACGATGGTTCACGGAGGCGAACCGTGGTCGTGACAGAAGCAAGGCTCCTTCAAGAACCAGGTGATTCAAGACGAAGTGCAAAAACATTTAAAAATTGGGTCTATCCGCGAGGTAAAGTATCCAGATTGGTTGCCTAATACTGTTGTAGTACCTAAAAAGAATGGTAAGTGGCGAGTTTGAGTACATTATACTAATCTAAATAAAGTTTGCCCTAAAGATTCTTTTCCATTACCGCACATAGATCAACTAATTGATGCTACTGCAGGGCATGAATTGCTAAGTTTTTTGATAGGTTTTCAATATTTTTGCCTTGTGTTTTGATGATCTAACAAACTTAATGTCAAGAACCAGTTAGGGAACCCGACTCACTTGGATTACACTACATCTAACGGATTCCAGCCAAATGTGAACTTGCTACGGCTTCAAGAGGTAGGAACCCAAACAAGGACCTAATACTCTTGTGGGTTCCTCACGGCAGTACAAAGTCAATTGGACACAGCTGGAAACGAAGATTATGTCGTACTGCAATGTTTCTAGTGCCTACTCATTCTCTGACCAACTAAAGTGCTCACATCACTTTAAGTGATGTGATCAAGGTGTACCTACAATGAGTTTATACAAAACATCATTCAAGTTATTCAACTCAAGACAATCTGGGCAGTATGCACAAGAACCAGATTAGGAACCTAATCCCTTGGTGCTCCCCTAACAGAAGTACAAGTCAACTACAGCTGGAAAGCAACTGCAGAAAGTGACTGCCTGCAACAGTGCAGCAAACAGTGCAACAGTCACTTTCCATTGATATTGGACATCACCATTGTGAATTGACATCACTAAGGTAATGTCTTGTTTAGTATAAACCTCATGCAAGGTACAAGATTCAGGTTCAACACTTGCAAATACAAAAATGAAAATTCTCTCACGTGCTCAAGAACCTCTCTCAAGAACAAAGATGCGGCAACCTCAAGGACCTGATCCAAGATTGATGATATCTTAAGTCCTTTGGGTTGTTGAGTCTTTGCTATGTGTTCTTCATTGTAACTCCTATCTGACTTTCTTAAAAGCGTTGATTAGGAATCCTTTGTAAATCCATAAACTCCCTGAGTTTATGTTGTGGCTAGGTTGAGTCATAAGCAAAAGCCTTTGTAACCGTAGTGTGACAAAGTGGCTTGTGGTGGAAACATCACAAGTTAGTCAAAGCCTTTGTAACCGTAGTGTGACAAAGTGGCTTGTGGTGGAAATGCCACAAGTTAGTCAAATTTTTTGTAACTAGGATAGTTATTGAGTGGCTTGTGATGAGAGCATCACAACTTAGTTGAAGTCTTTGCAATAGGGTTATTGTAAAGTGGCTTGTAATAGGGAGATTGCAAGTTAGTGAAGTCAAAAGCCTACAGGTGTAGGTCGTGGTTTTTTTATCCCCTTGTGTGGGATTTTTCCACGTAAAAATCCTCTACCTTATTTACATTCAGCTTTACTAGCATTCACAGCAGAACCCGATAAAGGACCAGGTACTCTACTATTTGGTGGTTTCACACAAACTTAGCAGTGTGCCAAACTGATATAGGACCAGATCGCTATACAGTTTGGTTCATCAGTATTTTCAAAGGAAACATATAGAGAACCCGGTTCTCTATACAGTCTGGTGGACTCACAATTCCTAACAAGTGGTATCAGAGCAGGTTCTTTCTAAAAGGCTAACACCTAGGAAGGATCCTCATGGCTGCTCCACCAACTTTTGAAAGGAGAGAACCAAAGAAGGAAAAGTACCTGGTACTTAAAGCTAATAACAATGATTCGAGTGAGGAAGACAGTGACATGGCTTACTTAACCAAAAGGTTTCAGAAGATGGTCAGAAGAAATGGAGAAGTGCTAAAAAGGGACAGCTCTAACAGATCAAAGAACTATGATCTTTGTTACAAGTGTGGAAAGGCTGGACACTCCATGAAAAATTATCCTCTCTTGAAGCAAGAATTCTCAAAGAACTTCAAGAGAAAAAGATCAGCTGACAATATGATGAGACAGGCTCTTGCAGCATGGGAGGATTCCTCCAGTGAGAAAGATGATGAACCTGGTACAGGTGATAGTTCCATGATGGCAGTTGAAGGCGAGGAGATTGAATATGACTCAACTTTTGCTTTAATGGCTCAATCAGGTGATGATGAAGACGATGACAACAAAGAGGTAAATTTCAGGGATGTTAAGAGAAATCTAAAATCCTATTCTCCAAGAAAACTCATGTCTTTAGCTAATGTATTAATCAATGTCTTTCATAGTCTTGTGGAGGATAGGGATTCTTTGACCTTAGAATTAGCAAAACCTGAAAAAACTAGAGACGACTTAGTTGCTGTTGTTACTGACCATAAGAAAACCATTGAAATTTTTAGAAAAGAAAAGAATGATCTTTTGGCAGAAATTACAGACCTAAGGAAAACAATAGTGAAACCTTGGGCTAAGTCAAAACCTGAAAATTCTGGAAAAGGAAAGGAGATAGCTTGTAAGGAACACATTAGGCTTGAAAATGAGTTGAAGGCTGCTAGAACTAGGATATGTGGTGAACTCGAGAAAAATAGGCAGCTTCAAGCTGAATTGAAGAAAGTAAAAAGTGATCTTGAGAAATCTCTCACATGGACCTGGTCCTCAGATACTGTCACTGCCATGTACTTCAACAATAGTGGAAACAAGCAGGGAATCGGGTTCTAAAAGGAGAAAACTCCTTACAACCCTCACAGCAAGTACGTCACAGTTCCTGATAACTGGCTGTGTACCCACTGTGGGAACAATGGGCACTTCAAGGAAACTTGCCAGGCCAGGGCTCAATCTGTTCAGAAAAACAAAAAGTTTACTGACAAAGTGACTACTAACAGTGGACCAGGTACCGCTTGAAAGAAACCAATGTTGCCTGCATGGACTAGAAAAGCCCTTATCCATCCCTTTTATCTTAACAAGGTACCCAAACTACTTTGGGTTCCTAAATCTAACTAATAATTTAGATGTGCAGGGAACAGTGGGAGGAAGCGGACTGCAATGGATCATGGACAGTGGATGCTCAAAGCACATGACTGGAAATACCATGGATTTTCACTCACTGAAAGCCCTGCAACGAAGGGATGTACCCTTTGGAAAATGTAAAGAAGGGGTACATTCCAGGTATGGGGAAGAAAACAAGGTAGAAGTTCGTGTCTAAGCTGGTGATATGAGCTGCTTGAATGCAGTTGATAATGATTCAAAGACTGGGCATAAAGGATTGGGGTGATACAAGTTTCTCACTTCTGGATATATTGATGAAGAAGGACCTGGTCCATGGTCTGTCAAATTCAAAGTTCAAAGAACACGGAGCATGCAATTCCTATGGGAATACTGAGCAGGAGTGAAAAGAGGTGCATGATCAGACCTCTCCTGAACAAAACCCCCTATGAGTTGCTGACTGGAAGGAAACCCAAGCTGACTCACCTAAGAACATTTGGGTACAAATGCTATGTTCTCAACAATGGTAAGAACCAGCTTGGGAAGTTTGATGCAAAAGGCGATGAAGGAATCCTTCTGGGATACTCCCCTCAAAGCGAAGCCCACAAAGTCTACAACAAAATGGCACACTGTGTGGAAAGAAGTGTTCATGTGCTATTCAACGAGACATCCTCCTCTAATTAGGAAACAGTGATGATTAAGATAATGAACCACTTTTGGTCCTGGGAAATATCTGGTGTTTCAAATGGGAAGGCTGATTTGATGAGTAAGATGAAGGAGACAGGTGAGAGACAATGCAACATCCTCTTCTACTTCTCAAGAGGAACCTGGTACTTCCGTTGCTACCCCTGAAGGTAAAGAAAGAGTTGGAGATGCAGTGCAAGGCACTCTCCAAGTAACAGAACAAGGTGTGCAAGGAAATCCATTTAACTTACCCAGTTTCTCTACCAATCAAACTTCAGTCCCAAATTGGAAACACAAAAGCTCCCATTCACTTGATAATATAAACACCCCTTTAATTCTGGAGTTCAGACAAGATCAAAAACCAAAAATTCCCTAGACTTCTCAGCATTTCTATCCCAAATAAAACCCAAAAATATCAAGGAAGCCTTGTAGGATGCAGACTGGAGCACTGAAATGCAAAAGGAACTGCATCAATTTGAAAGAAACAAGGTATGACACCTGGTACCTAGACCCTCAGACAAAACCATCATAGGAACCAGGTGGGTATTTAGGAATGAGCTGGATGAACATGGAAATGCTACAAGGAACAAAGCAAGGCTTGTTGTCCATGGATTCAATCAGGAGGAAAGGATTGATTATGATGAGACTTTTGGCCCAGTAGCTCGCACGGAAGCTATTAGGATCCACATTGCCTTTGCTTCACATATGGAATTCACCTTATTCCAAATAGATGTGAAGAGTGCCTTCCTGAATGGTTTTATCAAAGAAGAAGTCTATATCAAGCTACCTCCAGGCTTTTGAACGTCATGTGCATCCTGAACATGTATTCAAATTGGATAAGGCACTGTACAGATTGAAGCATGCCCCTAGAGGATGGTACCAGAGACTATCCAATTTCTCATAGAAAATGGCTTCACAAGAGGAAAGATTGACAAAACATTGTCTTTGAAGAAACGGGGAAGGAACCTTCTCATTGATCAGATTTATGGGGATGACATCATATTTGGAGCTACAGCTAACTCATTATGTGAAAATATGCTAAACTCATGGGAAGTGAGTTTGAAATGAGTATGTGGGGGCAACTAGAAATGCTCCTTCCTGGGTCTTCAAGTGAAGCAGCCCATAAAGGGAATGTGTATCAGTTAGCAGAAATGCATCAAAGAACTCTTAAAAATATTTGACATGGAAGCATGGGAATCATTGGATCTCTACTCTACCTTACTGCCAGCAGGCCAAACATTGTATTTGGTGTAAGATTATGTGCAAGGTTCCAATCAAATTCTAAGGAATCTCATCTGAAGGCTGCTAAGAGAATTCTGAGATATTTTAAGGGCACACGGAACCTGGTTCTGTACTATCCTTCAGAATATGTTGCAGCTGCCTCGTGATGTGCTCATTCACTGTGGATCACGCAACAATTGGAAGATTTTGGTGTATACATTGATTGTGTACCGCTTCTATGTGTCAACACCAGTGCTCTCAACATGGCAAGAACCCGGTTCAACACAAGAAAACCAAGCACATTAATGTCAGACACCATTTTCTCAGGAACTATGTGAAAAAGGGTCTTATTTGTATAAGATTTTGTTGCACAGAAGATCAAATTGCAGATATCTTCACCAAAGCTCTGAGCAGGGAACACTTTTGAGAAACAAGATGGCGCTGGGATTACTTAAACCTACTTGAGAACCTGGTTCTGCTGACATGACTATGATAGTCACACTAAGGTAAAATTGGCTAAAGTATTTTCTGACTAGGCCTAACTCACATCTATACCGTTGCAGGTAAACACACATGATGATCATAGAAGCTAAAGGTACAGTGTTGAACTTCGGAGGAGAGCTGCAAAACCCTCTTACAAAAACAGGTCAGGAACCTGGTTCCTGTACCACAAGTTAGTAGTAATGTGTTTTTCGCCTACTTGTTCAAAAAAGATAGCAAAATTAATTCAACTGCCACATCATCCGACTTTTCAGACCAGCAGTTCTAGACCATTGTCTCCCTTTGCATCTTTTTAATTTTTCCTTCAGAATTCTCTACCACTTCTCTCACCATGGCCAACAAACAATCGTCTTCTTCTCCTGCCATCAACATCACTCCCACATCTCCACATCCCTTAACACCACCACCAGAAACCCACTTCTTCACTATCCCTGATACTACTGTACCCATCAGTACTTGTACTCCTCCGTGCTAGGCTCAACGGCTCCCACGGAATCACTAGAATAGGAAGCGCCACTAAATATCATTGCTGTCGCTGCTAAGAGTTTTATGAATGAAGGAGCCTCACCTCTGTCTGAATCTCAGGGGGAAGAAACTTCATTCTTAGGGGATAAAAGGACTCTGGTGCTTTTCAAGTCTCTGGTTCATGACACCGTCACAGAAAAACCTGTTAAAGAACCTGATTCTCTTTCAGCTGAAACAAACCAGGCGCTTGCAGAAGAAAGAGGCTTTTGAGTCTGCCTTGCAGAAGAGTAAGCAGAGTATTAAGAAAAAGAAGAAGAGGTTGATGAAATAGGGGGCAGTTGTGGCTGACAAACACATTTCAGTGGTTGAGGTTGATAAAGATTTTATGGAGGAACCTAGTTCCTTAGTGAAAAGATCTACAAAAGTTTATGGTTGAGAAAGCTTTGTTTCAAAGTGACATTGTGGCTGTTGCAAGCAGGAACGGGAAGGTTGTTGAAATGTCTAGAAAACAAATGTGGGAAACTGTGGGAGGACCTGGTTCAATGAAGACCATTCCAAGTGACAGTGGCCTTGGGCAGGAGAGTCTGAGCACTCAGAAAAGTCTTGTGGGGACGCACGTTTGACTCGGCAATCTTGGCGATGGCAGGTATGCGACAAGTTCTGGACTTAGGCAACAAGTGGAGAACCTGCAGGAGAAACTACTTGACTAAAAGCTGTCTGCAAATGCCCACATGGACCTGGTTCTCAAAACCATTACTGCCTCCTCTTCCAAGCCTCATCTTCTAGTGCCCCCTAGGATCCTCTCCGTGGCCAGTTATCTTTTGCTCTAATGTTTTGTGGCTGTTGTTTTCTTTTTGTTTGTCTTTTTGCGATGGCATGTTGGATTTCACCGTTGTTGCTCCTGTTGAAACAGTCTAATTTCTTATAAATGCAACAGCTCTTCTTTTGCATGTACAATGCTTGTTTTCCCTTTTGCTTCTCTTTTCTATCATGTTGTGTGCACATATGTGGCATGAGTTAGCTTTATTAGACTTCTTTATGCCTTTTTGTCTTACTGTGTCTTTTTGTTGATGCCAAAAGGGGGAATATTTGATTAAAATGAAATTGTAGCAAGTAATTAAGGGGGAAGCATAGAGTCAGGGGGAACATATGCGGTTGCTGGTACCTTATCTGGTTAAGTCAAATAGTCATCAATGTTAAAAGTTTGTCATCATCAAAAAGGGGGAAATTGATGGGCTTAAGGTCTTTTAATCTATGTTTTGATGATCTAACAAACTTTCTGTATAGAACCAGATAAAAGACCAAGAATGATAGTAAAAAGTCAGGGGGAACATATGGGGAAACATGTGTAAGTAAGGGCAGGGCATAAAGTCAGGGGGAACCTGTGGTCTCCTGTTATCCAATCTGGTTCTCTGAGCTCTAACTCCTCGTTTTCAATGCTAAGTTTGTCATCATCAAAAAGGGGGAAATTGATAGGTTTTCAATATCTTTGCCTTGTGTTTTGATAATCTAACAAACTTAATGTCAAGAACCAGATAGGGAACCTGACTGACTTGGATTACACTGCATCTAACGAATTCCAGCCAAATGTGAACTTGCTACAGCTTCAGGAGCTAGGAACCCAAACAAGGACCTGATACTCTTGTGGGTTCCTCACGGCAGTACAAAGTCAATTGGACACAGTTGGAAATGAAGATTCTGCCGTACTGCACTATTTCCAGCGCCTACTCATTATGCGACCAACTAATGTGCTCACATCACTTCAAGTGATGTGATCAAGGTGTACCTACAATGAGTTTATACAAAACATCATTCAAGTTTCTCAACTCAAGACAATATGGGCAGTGTGCACAAGAACAAGATTAGGAACCTGATCCCTTGGTGCTCCCCTAACAAAAGTACAAGTCAACTACAGCTGGAAAGCAACTACAGAAAGTGACTGCTTGCAACAGTGCAGCAGATAGTGCAGCAGACAGTGCAACAGTCACTTTCCATTGAGATTGGACATCACCATTGTGAATTGACATCACTAAGGTAATGTCTTGTTTAGTATAAACCTCATGCAAGGTACAAGATTCAGGTTCAACACTTGCAAATACAAAAACGAAAATTCTCTCAAGTGCTCAAGAACCTCTCTTAGGAACAAAGCTGCTGCAACCTCAAGGACCTGATCCAAGATTGATGATATCTTAAGTCCTTAGGGTTGTTGAGTCTTTGTTATGTGTTCTTCATTGTAACTCCTATCCGGCTTTCTTAGAAGCGTTGATTAGGAATCCTTTGTAAATCCGTAAACTCCCTGAGTTTATGTTGTGGCTAGGTTGAGTCATAAGCAAAAGCCTTTGTAACCGTAGTGTGACAATGTGTCTTGTGGTGGAAACATCACAAGTTAGTCAAAGCCTTTGTAATCGTAGTGTGACAAAGTGGCTTGTGGTGGAAATACCACTAGTTAGTCAAATTCCTTTTAACTAGGATAGTTATTGAGTGGCTTGTGATGAGAGCATCACAAGTTAGTTGAAGTCTTTGCAATAGGGTAATTGTAAAGTGGCTTGTAATAGGGAGATTGCAAGTTAGTGAAGTCAAAAGCCTACAGGTGTAAGTCGTGGTTTTGTGATCACCTTGTGTGGGATTTTTCCACATAAAAATCCTCTACCTTATTTACATTCATCTTTACTAGCATTTACAGCAGAACCCGATAAAGGACCAGGTACTCTACTATTTGGTGGTTTCACACAAACTTAGCAGTGTACCAAACTGATATAGGACCAGATCGCTATACAGTTTGGTTCATCAGTATTTTCAGAGGAAACATATAGAGAACCCGGTTCTCTATACAGTCTGGTGGACTCACAGTTTGTAACAAGTGGTATCAGAGCAGGTTCTTTCTAAAAGGCTAACACCTAGGAAGGATCCTCATGGTTGCTCCACCAACTTTTGAAAGGAGAGAACCAAAGAAGGAAAAGTACCTGGTACTTAAAGCTAATAACAATGATTCGAGTGAGGAAGACAGTGACATGGCTTACTTAACCAAAAGGTTTCAAAAGATGGTCAGAAGAAATGGAGAAGTGCTAAAAAGGGACAGCTCTAACAGATCAAAGAACGATGATCTTTGTTACAAGTGTGGAAAGGCTGGACACTCCATGAAAAATTGTCCTCTCTTGAAGCAAGAAATCTCCAAGAACTTCAAGAGAAAAAGATTAGCTGACAATATGATGAGACAGGCTCTTGCAGCATGGGAGGGTTCCTCCAGAGAGAAAGATGATGAACCTGGTACTGGTGATAGTTCCATGATGGCAGTTGAAAGCGAGGAGATTGAATATGACTCAACTTTTGCTTTAATGGCTCAATCAGGTGATGATGAAGACGGTGACAACAAATAGGTAAATTTCAAGGATTTTCAGAGAAATCTGAAATCCTATTCTCCAAGAAAACTCATGTCTTTAGCTAATGTATTAATCAATGTCTTTCATAGTCTTGTGGAGGATAGGGATTCTTTGACCTTAGAATTAGCAAAACCTGAACAAACTAGAGACGACTTAGTTGCTGTAGTTACTGACCATAAGAAAACCATTGAAATTTTCAGAAAAGAAAAGAATGATCTTTTGGCAGAAATTACAGACCTAAGGGAAACAATAGTGAAACCTTGGGCTAAGTCAAAACCTGAAAATTCTGGAAAAGGAAATGAGATAGCCAGTAAGGAACACATTAGGCTTGAAAATAAGTTGAAGGCTACTAGAACTAGGATATGTGGTGAACTCGAGAAAAATAGGCAGCTTCAAGCTGAATTGAAGAAAGTAAAAAGTGATCTTGAGAAATCTCTCAAATGGACCTGGTCCTCAGATGCTGTCACTGCCATGTACTTCAACAATAGTGGAAACAGGCAGGGAATCGGGTTCCAAAAGGAGAAAACTCCTTACAACCCTCATAGCAAGTACGTCACAGTTCCTGATAACTGGCTGTGTACCCACTGTGGGAACAATGGGCACTTCAAGGAAAATTACTAGGCCAGGGCTCAATCTGTTCAGAAAAACAAAGTGTTTACTGAGAAAGTGACTACTAACAAGGGACCAGGTACCACTCGAAAGAAACCAATGTTGCCTGCATGGATTAGAGAAGCCCTTATCCATCCCTTTTATCTTAACAAGGGATACAAACTAGTTTGGGTTCCTAAATCTAACCCATAATTTAGATGTGCAGGGAATAGTGGGAGGAAGCGGACTGCAATGGATCATGGACAGTGGATGCTCAAAGGATATGACTGGAAATACCATGGATTTTCTCTCACTGAAAGCCCTGCAACGAAGGGATGTACCCTTTGGAAAATGTAAAGGAGGGGTACATTCCAGGTATGGAGAAGAAAACAAGGTAGAAGTTCGTGTCTAAGCTGGTGATATGAGCTGCTTGAATGCAGTTGATAATGATTCCAAGACTTGGCATAAAGGATTGGGGGGATACAAGTTTCTCACTTCTGGATATTTTGATGAAGAAGGACCTGGTCCATGGTCTGTCAAATTCAAAGTTCAAAGAACACGGAGCATGCAATTCCTATGGGAATACTGAGCAGGAGTGAAATGAGGTGCATGATCGGACCTCTCCTGAACAAAACCCCCTATGAGTTGCTGACTGGAAAGAAACCCAAGCTGACTCACCTAACAACATTTGGGTACAAATGCTATGTTCTCAACAATGGGAAGAACCAGCTTGGGAAGTTTGATGCAAAAGGCGATGAAGGAATCCTTCTGGGATACTCCCCTCAAAGCGAAGCCCACAAAGTCTACAACAAAATGGCACACTGTGTGGAAAGAAGTGTTCATGTGCTATTCAGCGAGACATCTTCCTCTAATTAGGAGAAAACAGTGATGATTAAGATAATGAACCACTTTTGCTCCATGGGAAATATCTGGAGTTTCAAATGGGAAGGCTGATTTGATGAGTAAGATGAAGGAGACAGGTGAGAGACAATGCAACATCCTTTCCTACTTCTCAAGAGGAACCTGGTACTTCCATTACTACCCCTGAAGGTGAAGAAAGAGTTGGAGATGCAGTGCAAGGCACTCTCCAAGTAACAGAACAAGGAGTGCAGGAAATCCATTTAACTTACCCAGTTTCTCTACCAATCAAACTTCAGTCCCAAATTGGAAACACAAAAGCTCCCATTCACTTGATAATATAAACACCCCCGTGATTCTGGAGTTCAGACAAGATCAAAAACCAAAAATTCCCTAGCCTTCTTAGCATTTCTATCCCAAATAAAACCCAAAAATATCAAGGAAGCCTTGTAGGATGCAGACTGGAGCACTGAAATGCAAAAGGAACTGCATCAATTTGAAAGAAACAAGGTATGACACCTGGTACCTAGACTCTCAGACAGAACCATCATAGGAACCAGGTGGGTATTCAGGAATGAGCTGGATGAATATGGAAATGGTACAAGGAACAAAGCAAGGCTTGATGTCCAAGGATTCAATCAGGAGGAAGGGATCGATTATGATGAGACTTTTGGCCCAGTAGCTCGCATGGAAGCTATTAAGATCCACATTGCCTTTGCTTCACATATGGAATTCACCTTGTTCCAAATGGATGTGAAGAGTGCCTTCCTGAATGGTTTTCTCAAAGAAGAAGTCGATATCAAGCTACCTCCAGGCTTTTGAACGTCATGTACATCCTGAACATGTATTCAAATTGGATAAGGCACTGTACAGATTGAAGCTTGCACCCAGAGGATGGTACGAGAGATTGTCCAATTTCTCGTGGAAAATGGCTTCACAAGAGGAAAGATTGACAATACATTGTCTTTGAAGAAATGGGGAAGGAACCTGCTCATTGATCAGATCTATGTGGATGACATCATATTTGGAGCTACAGCTATCTCATTATGTGAAAAATTTCCTAAACTCATGGGAAGTGAGTTTGAAATGAGTATGATGGGGGAACTGAATCTCTTCCTGGGTCTTCAAGTGAAGCAGTCCATAAAGGGAACGTGTATCAGTTAGCAGAAATGCATCAAAGAACTCTAAAAAAGATTTGACATGGAAGCATGGGAATCATTGGATCTCTACTCTACCTTACTGCCAGCAGGCCAGACATTGTATTTGGTATAAGATTATGTGCAAGGTTCCAATCAAATTCTAAGGAATCTCATCTGAAGGCTGCTAAGTACATTCTGAGATATTTTATGGGCACATAGAACCTGGTTCTGTACTATCCTTCAGAATATGTTGCAGTTGCCTCATGATGTGCTTATTCACTATGGATCACGCAACAATTGGAAGATTTTGGTGTATACATTGATTGTGTACCGCTTCTATGTGTCAACACCAGTGCTCTCAACATGGCAAGAACCCGGTTCAACACAAGAAAACCAAGCACATTAATGTCAGACACCATTTTCTCAGGAACTATGTGAAAAAGGGTCTTATTTGTATAAGATTTTGTTGCACAGAAGATCAAATTGCAGATATCTTCACCAAAGCTCTGAGCAGGGAACACTTCTGAGAAACAAGATGGCGCTGGGATTACTTAAACCTACTTGAGAACCTGGTTCTGCTGACATGACTATGATAGTCACACTAAGGTAAAATTGGCTAAAGTGTTTTCTGACTAGGCCTAACTCACATCTATACCGTTGCAGGTAAACACGCATGATGATCATAGAAGCTAAAGGTACAGTGTTGAACTTCGGAGGAGAGCTGCAAAACCCTCTTACAAAAACAGGTCAGGAACCTGGTTCCTGTACCACAGGTTAGTAGTAATGTGTTTTTCGCCTGCTTGTTCAAAAAAGATAGCAAAATTAATTTAACTGCCACATCATCCGACTTTTCAGACCAGCAGTTCTAGACCATTGTCTCCCTTTGCATCTTTTTAATTTTTCCTTCAGAATTCTCTACCACTTCTCTCACCATGGCCAACAAACAATCGTCTTCTTCTCCCGCCATCAACATCACTCCCACATCTCCACCTCCCTTAACACCACCACCAGAAACCCACTTCTTCACTATCCCTGATACTACTGTACCCATCAGTACTTGAACTCCTCCGTTCTAGGCTCAATGGCTCCCACGGAGTCACTAGAAAAGGAAGCGGCACTAAATATCATTGTTATCGCTGCTAAGAGTCTCATGAATGAAGGAGCTTCACCTCTGTCTGAATCTCAAGGGGAAGAAACTTCATTCTTAGGGGATAAAAGGACTCTGGTGCTTTTCGAGTCTCCGGTTCATGACACCGTCA
Organism: Nicotiana attenuata; assembly: GCF_001879085.1. Taxonomy (NCBI): domain Eukaryota; kingdom Viridiplantae; phylum Streptophyta; class Magnoliopsida; order Solanales; family Solanaceae; genus Nicotiana; species Nicotiana attenuata. The sequence goes on along the minus strand of NW_017671424.1, from coordinate 212,236 downwards.
TAGAAAAACCTGTTGAAGAACCTAATTCTCTTTCAGCTGAAACAAACCTGGCGGTTGCAGAAGAAAAAGGCTTTTGAGTCTGCCTTGCAGAAGAGTAAGCAGAGTATTAAGAAAAAGAAGAAGAGGTTGATGAAATAGGGGGATGTTGTGGCTAACAAACACATTCCAGTGGTTGAGGTTGATAAAGATGTTGTGGAGGAACCTAGTTCCTTAGTAAAAAGATCTAAAAAAGTTTACGGTTGAGAAAGCTTTGTTTGAAAGTGACATTGTGGTTGTTGCAAGCAGGAATGGGAAGGTTGTTGAAATGTCTAGAAAACAAAAATGGGAAACTGTGGGAGGACCTGGTTCAATGAAGACCATTCCAAGTGACAGTGGCCTTGGGCAGGAGAGTCTGAGCACTTAGAAAAGTCTTGTGGGGACGCACGTTTGACCCGAAAATCTTGGCGATGGCAGGTATACGTCAAGTTCTGGACTTAGGCAACAAGTGGAGAACCTGCAAGAGAAACTACTTGACTAAAAGTTGTCTGCAAATGCCCGCATAGACCTGGTTCTCAAAACCATTACTGCATCCTCTTCCAAGCCTCATCTTCTAGTGCCCCCTAAGATCCTCTCTGTGGCCAGTTATCTTTTGCTCGATGTTTTGTGGCTGTTGTTTTCTTTTTGTTTGTCTTTTTGCGATGGCATGTTGGATTTCACAGTTGCTGCTCCTGTTGAAACAGTTTAATTTATTATAAATGCAACAACTCTTCTTTTGCTTGTACAATGCTTGTTTTCCCTTTTGCTTCTCTTTCCTATCATGTTGTGTGCACATATGTGGCATGAGTTAGCTTTGTTAGACTTCTTTATCCCTTTTTGTCTGATTGTGTCTTTTATTTGATGCCAAAAGGGCGAAGAATTGATTAAACTGAAATTGTAGCAAGTAATTAAGGGGGAAGCATAGAGTCAGGGGGAACATATGCGGTTGCTGGTACCTTATCTGGTTAAGTCAAATAGTCATCAATGTTAAAAGTTTGTCATCATCAAAAAGGGGGAAATTGATGGGCTTAAGGTTTTTTAATCTATATATTGATGATCTAACAAACTTTCTGTATAGAACCAGATAAAAGACCAAGAATGATAGTAAAAAACCAGGGGGAACATATGGGGAAACATGTGTAAGTAAGGGCAGGGCATAAAGTCAGGGGGAACCTGTGGTCTCCTGTAATCCAATCTGGTTCTCTGAGCTCTAACTCCTCGTTTTCAATGCTAAGTTTTTCATTGTCAAAAAGGGGGAAATTGATAGGTTTTCAATATCTTTGCCTTGTGTTTTGATGATCTAACAAACTTAATGTCAAGAACCAGATAGGGAACCTGACTCACTTGGATTACACTGCATCTAATGAATTCCAGCCAAATGTGAACTTACTATAGCTTCAGGAGATAGGAACCCAAACAAGGACCTGATACTCTTGTGGGTTCCTCACGGCAGTACAAAGTCAATTGGAGACAGCTGGAAATGAAGATTCTGCCGTACTGCACTGTTTCCAGCGCCTACTCATCCTGCGACCAGCTAAAGTGCTCACATCACTTCAAGTGATGTGATCAAGGTGTACCTACAATGAGTTTATACAAAACATCATTCAAGTTACTCAACTCAAGACAATCTGGGCAGTGTGCACAAGAACCAGATTAGGAACCTGATCCCTTGGTGCTCCCCTGACAAAAGTACAAGTCAACTACAGCTGGAAAGCAACTGCAGAAAGTGACTGCCTGCAACAGTGTAGCAGATAGTGCAGTAGACAGTGCAGCAGTCATTTTCCATTGAGATTGGACATCACCGTTGTGAATTGAAATCACTAAGGTAATTTCTTGTTTAGTATAAACCTCATGCAAGGTACAATATTCCGGTTCAACACTTGCAAATACAAAAAACGAAAATTCTCTCAAGTGCTCAAGAACCTCTCTCAAGAATAAAGGAGCTGCAACCTCAAGGACCTGATCCAAGATTGATGATATCTTAAGTCCTTAGGGTTGTTGAGTCTTTGTTATGTGTTCTTCATAGTAACTCCTATCCGGCTTTCTTAGAAGCGTTGATTAGGAATCCTTTGTAAATTCGTAAACTCCCTGAGTTTTGTTGTGGCTAGGTTGAGTCATAAGCAAAAGCCTTCGTAACCGTAGTGTGACAAAGTGGCTTGTGGTGGAAACATCACAAGTTAGTCAAAGCCTTTGTAACCGTAGTGTGACAAAGTGGCTTGTGGTGGAAATACCACAAGTTAGTCAAATTCTTTGTAACTAGGATAGTTATAGAGTGGCTTGTGATGAGAGCATCACAAGTTAGCTGAAGGCTTTGCAATAGGGTTATTGTAAAGTGGCCTGTAATAGGGAGACTGCAAGTTAGTGAAGTTAAAAGCCTACAGGTGTAGGTAGTGGTTTTTTGATCCCCTTGTGTGGGATTTTTTCAAGTAAAACTCCTCTACCTTATTTACATTCAGCTTTACTAGCATTCACAGCAGAATCCGATAAAGGACCAGGTACTCTACTATTTGGTGGTTTCACACAAACTTAGCAGTGTACCAAACTGATATAGGACCAGATCGCTATACAGTTTGCTTCATCAGTATTTTCAGAGGAAACATATAGAGAACCCGGTTCTCTATACAGTCGGGTGGACTCACAGTTTCTGACATTAGATGCCTATTCAGGATATAATCAGATTAAAATGGATCCTCTAGATGAAGAAAAGACTTCCTTCATCACAGACAGGGTGACTTACTGTTACAAAGTAATGCCATTCGGACTCAAGAATGCTTGGGCCACATATCAAAGGCTAGTGACCAAAATGTTTCAAGAATACCTTAGGAAAACCATGGAGGTTTATATAGATGATATGCTGGTCAAGTTACAACAAGCAGGGGATCATATTCGACACTTGTCTGATACATTTCAGATTCTTCGCAAATTTAACATGAAATTAAACCTTGAGAAATGCGCGTTTGGAGTGTCATCAGGTAAGTTCTTGGGATTTCTTGTTTCTAACCGTGGCATTGAAGTAAATTCCGTGCAGATTAAAGCTATAGAAGAAATTCCGGATATTCTCACGAGTAAAAAAGAAGTACAGAGGCTGACAGAAAGAATAGCTGCTTTGGGAAGATTTATTTCCAAGTCCTCGGAAAAATGCTTCAGGTTCTTTTCAGCTCTAAAAAACAAGATCAATTTGAATGGACTGAAGAATGTCAACAGGCGCTTAAAAATTTGAAAGTATACCTATCAAATCCACCATTGCTTGCAAAACCAAAAGATGGGGAAAAACTACTCATTTACCTTGCTGTTTCAAAAGTAGCGGTAAGTGCTGTGTTAGTTCGAGAGGACCAAGGTAAACAATCTCCGATTTATTATGTTAGTAAGTCATTATTAGATGCTGAGACTCGATATCCTCATCTAGAAAAACTTGCACTCACGTTAATTATGGCATCTAGGAAGTTAAGGCTTTATTTTCAATGTCATCCTATCTCTGTAGTAACTACTTATCCCTTACGTAACATACTGCATAAATAAGAGTTATCAGGTAGACTAGCCAAATGGGCTATAGAGCTAAGCGAATATGACATTTCATATCAACCAAGAACTGCAATAAAGTCACAAGTTTTAGCAGATTTTGTTGCAGGGAATACAACTGGAGGCAGAAAAAGAACTGCAGGTATTTAACGGGTCTAATCCAGGTACTTGGACCTTATTTACTGATGGTTCATCAAATGTAAAAGGAGCAGGTCTAGGCATTATTTTGGTACCACCTACGGGAGAAACTATACGACAAGCCATAAACTGTCATCCTATTACTAATAATGAGGCAGAATATGAAGCTGTGATTGCAGGTTTAGAATTGGCACGAGAACTCGGAATAGAGCAAGTCGTAATCAAAAGCGATTCACATCTCATAGTTAACTAGATGTAGGGGACTTATATAGCCAGAGAGGCGAGGATGCAGTAGTACCTGGAAAAGACACGAGATTTGATCAGGCAATTTCAAACTTGGAAAGTCATGCGGATACCAAGGGAAGAAAATGCCGAGGCAGACGCTCTAGCTAATCTTGCGTCTGCTGCAGAAGTAACAAATGAAGAAAATGCTTCCGTGATTCATTTGTTTCATTCAGTACTTGATCAAGATAAAAACGAGGTAAATTACAATAATCTAACTTGGGATTGGAGGAACGAAATTGTCAATTTTTTTGCAGTATGGAATTTTACCTGAAGATAAGAAAAAGGCTCAAGCACTTCACAAAAAAGCTGCTCGCTACTGCTTAAATGAAGGCAATCTTTATCGAAAAATGTTCGGTGGTCCTCTAGCAAGATGCCTCGGGCCTTCTCAAACAAAATACGTGATGAGAGAAATACACGAGGGACATTGCGGAAATCATGCTGGAGGAAGAACTTTGGTAAAAACCATGATTAGAACCGGCTATTATTGGCAAAAATGGAAGAAGACGCAAAAAATTTTGTGGCAAAATGTGACAAGTGCCAAAGATATGGTAACAACATGCATCGACCAGCAGAATTATTACATCCAGTCGTTGCATCGTGGCCTTTTATGAAGTGGGGGATGGATATCGTAGGTCCACTACCACAAGTCAAAGGCAAGGTAAGATTTTTATTAGTGCTCACTGACTATTTTACTAAGTGGGTAGAAGCGGAAGCTTTCAAACAGGTACGAGAAAAAGAGGTCAGAGACTTCATCTGGCAGAACATCATATGCCGATTCGGGGTGCCGAAGGAAATCGTATGTGAATGACCTGCAATTCATAGGTACACAAATCACAGAATTTTTCCAAAGTTGGCAAATTAAAAGGATTACTTCAACTCCTTACCATCCGGTGGGTAATGGACAAGCTGAATCAACAAATAAAGTCATTATCAACAACTTGAAGAAAAGACTGGAAGAATCTAAAGGCAATTGGCCAGAGATACTACCTGGAGTTTTATGGGCTTATCGAACAACAGCAAAAACAAGTACAGGAGAAACACCGTTTTCACTTGTATACGGGAGCTAAAGCCTTAATTCCAGTCGAAATAGGGGAGCCAAGCACAAGACATACTCAAGCTACTGAAGAGTTGAATGAAGAAGAGATGCGGGTAAATTTGGATTTACTTGAAGAAAGAAGGGAAACTGCTCTGATAAGGATGGCAGCACAAAAACAAGTTATTGAGCGGTATTACAATCGGAAGGCTCATCTCAGATACTTCAAGATTGGGGACTACGTACTTAAGAAAGTTTTTCAATCCACGAGGGAAGTTAATGCAGGAAAATTAAGTCCAAATTGGAAAGGACCTTACAAGATTCATGGAATTGCAGGAAAGGGTGCATATGAGCTTGAAACCTTGGACGGCAAGATTTTACCCTCTAATTGGAATGTTGTTCATCTGAAGAAGTACTATTTCTAAAGAAAGGAAATACCCACGGTCAAGTATCCTTAATTTACAATTTTATTTTTTGTTAAAAGTATACTAACGATTTTAGATGATAGGCAAAAAACTAGCCCACACTAAATGATGAATTTAGACCTGAAAGACATGCGGAAAAACATAATTCCCGGTCTAGGGTTGCAACTATTCTGATAGAAATAGAATGGGTTAAGCAGTCTATATCTAAAATTATACCTCCGAGTCCCGTATGTCTTTCCTTTTCAGGAAAAGGACCGCGTGGAAGGAATAATCAAGTGCTCGAGATTTCACACTTCANAAAAAACCTGTGAAGAATACACTCGTGGATACAGATTTAAAAATCTTGCGATGTTTAGGTTAAAGGCAGTATTTAGCCCTGGGTCATAAAGAAACACTTAAATTTTCTTTTTCGCAAATCTATTGTAAAGAAAACAGTTACGGAAGAGTAATAGAAGATATTTAAATGCATGTAAAATGTTATTTACATTTGACAAAGTTCGAATGAAAACTTTATCAAAGTTATTTCAAGAAACATGTGTGTTCCTATTTCTTCTTTCGTATGTTTACACCATTATGAAGTTGAGACGTCTTCTTCATTAAGTGTCGTATATAAAAGGGCCCTCTTTTATAATTCATGTTTGATTCAAAGATCCATGAAATTAATAAAGCATTTCTAAAAATGCAAAAAATCAAAAGGGTAAGACAAGAACCCGCGAATTAAAAACAAGTCCTAGGACTTATAAAAAAAACAAGGCAAAAAGAGTATAACAGAAACTCGAAAGGATTAAGCTAAAACGAAAACTTTATAATATTAAATTAAAACTAAGTATAAACTTAGTCATAAACTGATTGTCATTTTTACAAAAAGCCCCAAAAAGACCTGGGGATTTACTATCACCAAAAACATTACCCCCAAAATGGGACCAGGGGTAAAACCACCACACTTTTCACCAAAAAAAAAAGAGTCAAACTTCACAAATCGATTTTCACTATGGAGCAGGTTTAAAAGATGATTTCAAGACAACATCATCAGCAACAGAAGGCTGGGGTTGGTCTGAAGGAGCTGGGACATCCACTGTACCAGGATTAGCTTCAATGTCTTAGGGAGTATCTGCCATGGGTGAAGAAAAACTTTGGCCTTGCTGAATTTTTTCAATGGTCTCTTTAATTTTAGCTAACTCAGCATCCAAGTTAAAACCCTCTTGACTAACCTCCACAAGGGTATCATGGCGTTGTTCCTAATGGCCCAACTCACTTTGATAGCAGCTTTGTCCTCAAGAAACCTCGTAGCCTCTTTCCCATTGATCAATTTCACTCTTGAGCTCCTCCTTCTCAGCCAAAGCAGCATCGTAAGAAGATTGCAAAGGGGCAACTGAAATCTCCAAAAACTTGACCTTATCTAAAGACACACGGAGATCTTCTTGGGTCTGGGTGAGTGTTTGAACAAGTTCACCTGCATAAACCTCTATCTCATTCAACAAGGCCTTCAGACCTCTGATCTCTTCGGTAGCTTTGGAGAGTTGTTCAGCAAAAGATGACTCGAGGAGGTTTTTATCCTTGCCCGTCTGGTTGGAAGAAGCTTTTTCAACTTCCAGCTCTGATGCCATGATTTTTAACTGCTGCTCTAAGGTACATTTGCTTTCTTCTAGAACTTCCATCTCAAGCTGAAGACTTTCATACTGCTCTTTCCAATTATCTGCCTCAATCTGGTAATCATGCATCAATTTTTCCGACTGAGAAACCTTTTTCATCATCTCCGTGTCGACGAGATTGATCTAAAAAAAGGGAATACATAAGAATCATAGCAAAATGAAAGTGGTATACAATTTGACACGAAATTTATACCTTCAATGATGATTGCAGGATGTCATTAATCCAAGTCAAAGAACTATGAATTTCTAGCTTAGATTTTTCAACTGGACTAATCAAGGGTTTCGGCCACACGTCAGCTTGACCTGACTTCATTAGAAGATTACCTTCGGCAGGGACCTCAATGGTAATTTGTTTCATCACTCTACTCCCACTTGAAGAACCAGCTTCGATTTGAGAAATATTAGTAGCGGGGACTTTAGAGGAAGTCATAATGGCTTGAGACGGAGCAGAAACACTAGAAGTAAAAATGGGCAAAGATTGTTCCAATGGGACAGACACGGGAAATGAAGCAAGAGAAACTTCATCAGATACCAAATCAAAACTTTCATTATCAAACCCACGAGAAAAAAGATGTTCATTAGAGTCACGAGCTTCTATAGGAGTGCCTTCATCAGAACTCACTAAAGTGGCTCAGTAGGCTCGGTCATGGGAATAGAACGGGGAGGAGTAACTTCATCATCTGAGATAACACGTCTTCTAGCTCGCGGCCTTGAAATCAATGAACTCCCATCCTGTTCCTCTTCCTCTTCGGAATCCTGGGGATTGCTAGCTTTCCTTTTCAATGAAGAACTCAAAATTATCTCTTGAGCTCTTGCCAAAGAAAGTCTAGAAGCTACCATCGATTCAGCACTAACACCACGAATAGGAAACCCTGATGAAAGAAGGGTTAAAACTATTCTAATTAAAGAATGAGATGAAAACAGGATGGAAAAATTCTTACCGGTTTTTAACCTTCCAACCAAACCTATTCGAGAGGTACTTCCGAGATATAACTTCCATTGGAGCAATGGTCAATAATTTTCCTCCCAACCATGAAAATTGGAAATGTCTTTAACAGTTCCCATGGTTGCTGGAATAGAAAAGCAAAACAGTCACGGGAAGTCCAAACTCTTTTTAAATAAAAAAAAGAGAAAGTTAAAAAAAAACTTACGTGCAAAATTCCACTTTTCAGGGAATGGCATATTTTCTTCACCTACTAACCCTACAGTAGGAGCAACAACAAATCTGACCAGCCATGGTCCTTGTCATCCTCAGGGCTAACTAAAACCCTCTTACTCCTCGCCACCAAAGTAAAGATTCCATGTCGGAACAGCTTAGGGGAGTAGAGGTGGATCAGATGAAAAAAGGTAAAAGGCAATTGAGCCAAGTTAGCTAAGTACCTTAGACAAGCAACAACTCTCCACACGATGGGGCCAATTTGTCCTAAACAGACATTGAAAAAGCAACAGAACTCGATGATAACAGGATCAATGGGGGGTCTAAAATCCAGTGTAAAGGGATATGTATACACGAAAGAAAAGCCAGCCTTGTAGGACGTGATCCTTTGATTTGCATTAGGGATTATAATTGGGAAATCAATTTTCCAATGGCAATCTCTACGAACAATAGAGATCAAACCTTCAGTAATCTGAGAAGGGTAAACGTCAGCACGATCAAGAGAGGACATAGAAGAAACATGATTCCTAATTGATTCTCTATCAGAATAAAAAGAAAGTTCAGAGGGGATAATTTCGTCTACTGTTGGTTCACGGACTGGATCATTAGAATCCCTACTTCTGGTAGAAGATCTATGTGGAAGAGAACCCCTAGTTCTAGAAGAGGAAGGAGGAGTAGAACTAGGTAAAGATGAAGGCGAACCTCGAATTGACGTTGATCCTAAACTACGTAACCTACCTCCTCTCCTGCTCCTAGTTGGAGCAAGAGGGAGTTCATCTACTATAAGAACTTTATGAGGATCAGGGTTTGAAGAAGACATATCTATACGGAGAAGAAAGGAAGGTTGAATAAGTCAAAGATGGAAAACTTTTTTATGAAAGAAGAAACAAAGGATATATTTATACTCAGAAGTAACCGTCAAACAAAAAAGGTAATGATGGGAACGCCATAATGAAAACTGTCACTTCATGATTGATGTAGCCGCAAAAAGCCCTAAAAGACACTGAAGAGTTGCAGACCCAATCAAAAGATGCCACTTTCCACGAGCATTAAATGGAAGTGACATGCGAAGCGTCAGTTCTGGAGAAGGTATAATGGCGGCAAAAATTCCCGCTTTAATGAGATCCACTTCCCAAATATTCAATTGTTGAATAAATGGCAAGTGGTGGGACTATCTGTATGGGGAAAAATCAAGTTGACGTTTGATTTTAATTATACGCTGATATGTGAAGACACGTGGATTAATAAAAGCGTGACAACTGGCAGAGAGTATTCGAGGAGCTGTGAGACTTAACAGGTACGGGCAAGAATCCCAGAAGATGAGAAGGGACGGTTACTCGGACCTCTTGGTAATTTGAAGAGATATCGGAGGAATGAACCTAGATAGCAAAAAGTACAGATGCGTATTATCCATAGTTAATGAGCATCAATGATGGAAAATGTTACAGAATCTTCACAAAACAGTTACGATTGCTAATTATAACATTAAATTAATGCCATTAATTGCTCATAATGACTCTGTTGTGAGAAGAAAGAAACGTATTACTTAGAAGTAGCTATAAAAGGAGAGGAATAAACATTTGTAAAGACACAGAATATTATTGGAATACACTGATTTACTTAGCTTTCTTTTACTCAGATATCATTTAAATCAATTCTTCTTATTTATTCCAAATTTGATTATCAGTAACCCGAGTTCTTCTAAAATTTATCTTTGACCGAAATTCCTATTTTCTGGTTAAACAAGTCTAAGTGGGGTTACTAACCGAACTAAAGCTCAGGAGAATTTTTTCAGCACACATTAACAAATAATAAACTGAATATAATACCTAAGAAATTGTCTCCCCATTACACTCTCGGTTGAGTTTTTTGGTAGAATATCGTGCAGAAGGAGAAGAAAGGCGAATGCAAGTAAGTTTTTTCAATAGTCGCACCACCCTTTTTTTTTTTTGCTAAAACAAATCCAATACATTGAAGAACGGAGAAATTCTTCACTCCTAAAACTGATGAACTAGTAGACATTATTCTTACACCGAAGAAAGAAAGCAAAAACTAAAAGATAGAACATAAATTTTAGGATGTTGTAGTAGTTGAATTTTCAGCAGTTGTTCCTACATGCTGAATGACAAATCCATAAATTTTTCTTTTCAAGCACTCTATCTTCTGTATCAATTGCTCGTCCTTCTTTGAAAATACGCGATCCAACCAGGCATTGACTCGCTTGAGTTGTGATAAAATAGTTGTAATTGAACCACAGTTTGAACCTCCATCAGAAGCCATGGAGCAATTCTTGAGCACACGAAAACCTGCATCCAATGACTCTTCAACAAAAGTGACGAACCATATTTGCATCTCAGATTGCAACTTCGTTGCGAGTTCTACTGTCTCATTAATCCCAATACCTCCTGTCCAAGTTCCAGTTACTGCCAAAACAATCAAAGGATTCTTATTAAATGTTTTTGATGATTGATATATTGGAGAGCTTTTCAATGATGGTGATTGAGTTACACTGTTCTGATTTGTTAAAAGGGAGACAATTTCATGATCAGTTGCCAGAGCAGCTTCCACCCAAAGAAGTGATGATTTTGGTTGCTCCATTATGATATTTTCATTAGATTTTTGCACACCACGATTGATGGTAATTGATTCAACAACATTTGTTAATTTCACTACATCTTCGTAAATTGACATGAAACGATCAATAGTTGGTAGAGGGTTTTTCGAGTTGGATGTTGAGCGTAGATCAGAAAATATACTCAAATTTCTCACGATAGTCGTAGTGGCAAGGGCCTCTTCCAAGGCTTCAGCTGCAGCTGTTGAAGCGGTTATTCTCCTTTGCATAGCCTCCTTTCCAAGCTTAGCGAGTTCAGATGACACAGAATTTAGTGATACACTTCCATCAGTCAACTTCTACTCATGAACTGGAATGACTGGAGCTACATTGTTTGGCTTTTCAGTGTTAGGGGAATTTTCAGCAACACCAGATTTTACTTTCCCTTCACTTTCAAAATCATCAGCATGACTGCTTGCATCATTCAGACGCCTTGAAATAGCAGCCTGAGTTCTCAGAATTGCCTGAATATCCAGTTTTTTCTTTGAGAAAACCTTCTCTGTTTGTTCAAAAGAGTCACCACTACTCGCCGTCCCTTCATCCCAATTCTTCCTACTTGATTTACCGGACCCAACAATCGCCTCAGAAAATTTAGAAATTCTAGCAGCAATAGCAACCATTTTCTTCTTCTCGGAGGAATCAACAGCAGGTGAAACCTTAACACCACCAGAAAACCGTCGTCCAGGCGACAAAGACATCCTTCTTGCCACCAATGGACTCCCTTGCCTTCTTGTTACTGTAGGCGACGGCTGCCTGTACCTTGACGGCACTATAATAGCTGCTTCTTTTTTTGTGCTCCTATTCTCTTCTTTCGCAGGCGCCAAACTTGGTACAACACATTTTGATGGCACTGGTGATGTCGATCTCGTCACTTTAACGGCCGATGATGGATCCCTTTCACCACTCCCCACATTCTTCTTCCCTGCTGATACTAACCTTGCTTTGCTGATGCTGGAAACGAAAATCTCCTCGGTTGATGAATATTTTCAGAAGATTTTTTCTTCAAATCGTCCTTAATTTCAACATTTTCTTTTGGTGCAAGTACTTCTCTAACCCTAACTTTTTCCTTCCCATCTTTTGGACCCGGGCCAGAACCCGACTCTGTTCTTCCATTTTCTGACAAATAAACAGAAATATGATCTGAATCTGAAATGGGCTGGATGAGAAACCCCCCATTTGAAATTTTAGCAACTAAGGGTTCAGGCGACCCGATGAAGCCATGGCGGGCGGCAATAGGTCGGGGGTTCACAACGCATGAACAGAAGGGGAATCAAAGGTAAATCAGTCAACATGAGCAAATTGACCTAGCTGAAGCCGGTTAGTGAGGATGAGATCAATGTCGCGGTTGGAGAGAGAGACGTAAATGGAGTTGAGTGAGTCCGAGAGTTGTACATAGAAGTCGTGGTGTGGCTAGAGTGAATCGGAAGTGGAAAGCACTGGGACGATTCCAATAACTTGAAGGAGCGGCGTACGGTGGTCGCCGGTGACACGTGGACCAGTGTTAATGGATTGGAGTAGCTTTAGTAGAATTTCAGGAGTAAGAGTTGCCATTGCAGCAATAAATAAATGAATTCAAAGGAAAAAGGGGTTTTAATTTTTAGGAATTTCGAAAGGATTTATTGGAGAGATTTGCAGAGAGAGTTTGGGGTGGGGTGGGTTGCGGGGGGAGGGGGTGTTTGAGGAAGAAGAGGAAGTGGTCGTTATGGCCGGCCATTGATTTTATTTTTTTTATTTCGTTATTTATTAAAATATGACTCCTAATAGACCTTAATTAGTTTCTTTCTATGGTTAACTTAATTTAACATGATGTAAACATCCAGTGCGGGTAAGTTTTTTCCTCACGTAGACCATATTTTCCCCTTTTTAAGCACCTTATTAACTTGATAGTATGTATTTTACAAGTAGATGACCGAAGATATATAACCAATTAGGGTAAAAAGAACAAGAAATAGAGAAAGACTAAAGTGTAATTAATCAAACTTTAGTTTTGATATTGAACTAAAAAACTCTTAAATTTGATGAAAACTTAAAAATAAAAAAGGGAAGCACTTCATGGGTAATTGCATGAGAAGGATTTATCTAACATACATCAAAAAGCATTCTTTACCAAATTATTTGAGGGGGAATTGAAATTACTGGAAATTGTCCAAAGTATAATATCCATAATCACAATTTAATATCAAAGTATGTATGCTGACTATACACTAGATTAAGGATATTTTAAGATGTAGCGGTTGATTATACAGATAGTACAGCCAAAACACGCAAAAGTTAGAACAGTGATGACAACAAATATAAACGTTGTTGGCCCAGGTAAAGGTTAGTTTTGAAGACTGACAAAGGAACTCAGACAGGAACCAGATCCATCCCAGTGGAGCACAGATGCGGATAGACTTGAGCATGTGGGATGCACGTGAAGGAGATAAACTTAACTTGACAGATTTGATATCTCATGATCCTGATCGAAAAGGTTGCATAATTGATAAGGAGAAGGACTCCTTACTCAAAGAGAACACGGTTTAAGAAAGGGAAGAAGTTGGAGGTTGAGAACAACTAGAACTCTTCAACCAAGGAAGAGTAGCATTAGAATTTTAGTCAATCTCTATTTACTAACTCTATAAGTATCAGTGTTTTTATCTTTTACAAGTAACGCACACAAGCAGAAGCTAAACGTGAATTGAGAGCAAAATAGCAAGGCAATTTTGCAAGCAGTTCGTGTGTGATTCAAGTGTGCAAACCTGAAGCTACATGAACCAGATAGAAGAACCAGTTTCAAGTGTCTGTCTTTTATTCTAGTTCAATTGTAGTAGGTGGTGTTATATTGTACATTTCAGATTTATCTAGAGGCAATTGTAATAGGTACTCAAAGTCTTCAAGTTAGAGTTAATTTGAAGTTGTCGCAACCATTAGAGGCTGTGTGCTACAACGGGATTAGAGTTAGTCCTAAGTTTACAAAAGAGTTTTTGTAAATGCAGTTTTTGGCTCAGTGATTTTAGTGGAGAGTTTGGGAAAATCATACTGGAAAGTAGGTCGTGGGTTTTTCACCTTTTGAGCCAGGTATTTTCCACGTAAAATACTTGTGTTCTTTACTTTCCGCATTTACTATTTCTGCAATAGTAGGTTAAGGAACACAAAGAAGAACCAGGTCCTTCTATAATCAGTTTAAGCGAAAAATTGGTCATCACACAAATCACCCCCCCCCCCCCTCTTGTGTGGTGTTGAAGTATAAAACATCAATTGGTATCAGAGCGGGTTATCCTTGAAGAGGCTAACACCTTAGGAACAGATCAAGATGAGCGCACCACCTGGAAACTGGGAAGGGCAATCCACTGCTAGGCCTCCACTCTTTAATGGCCAGTACTACTCCTGGTGGAAAAATAGGATGAGAGATCACATCATCGGAGAGGACTATGAGCTATGGGATATTGTCACTGATGGTCCCCTGGCTACCATGAAGAAGAATGTGGAAGGAGTAGACGTGCCAAAAATAAGAGTTGACTGCAATGCTGAGGACTTGAGGAAGTGGGAAAAGAATGCTAAGGCCAAGAAATGGCTAGTGTGTGGACTTGGTCCAAATGAGTACAGTAGAATTCAAAGTTGTACCACTGCTAAGGAAATTCTGGACACTCTGCAAGTGACTCACGAAGGAACTCCTCAAGTGAAGACATCAAGAGGAACACTGTTGTATTCTCAATATGAGAATTTCACCAAGAAGGAAGGAGAAATCATTCAGGAGATGTATACAAGGTTCACCACACCAACAAATGAACTTAAGTCTCTTGGAAGGGTTATTCTTGAAGAGACAAAGTTGAGAAAATTTTGACAAGGGTTTTGCCAGTCACTTGGGAAAGCAAAATCACTACAATTCAGGAATCAAATAACATTGCCACCCTTAAGTTGGACGAGCTAATTGGAAATCTCACTACCTATGAACATAGAAGGCAAACCATGAAGATGGATGTACCCAAGAAGGAAAGGAGCCTGGCTCTCAGAATCACTGAAGGTGTTGATTTAGAAGAGGATGAAATGGCTATGATCACAAAGGATTTCAAGAAGTATCTAATGAGAGGAAAGGGTTCTTTAAGAGGTGCAAGCTACAACAAATCAAGGGTTCCTGAAAAGCAGACCAACGAGGGCTGCTACAAGTGTGGTAAGATTGATCACCACATCAAAAACTGCCCTCAGTGGATAATTGAGTGGAAGAAGGAAAGGGCTGAACGAAGAAACAGGAAGAAGGAACGGGTTCATCCCAAGAAGAACAAATGATCAACAAAGGCTATGGTTGCTGCCTGGGGAGAAAGCTCAGATGAGGATTCAGAGGATGAAGATGGAGATGAACAAGCACTTATGGCCATTGGAGAATCTGATGAGGAATCTGAGGTAAGTGTGATTCATCTCAAAGACAAGATTAAGTTTTTATCTAAAGAAAGTCTATATGAGTTACTTCTAGATTTCATTGATGAATCTGAGGTCATAAACAATGAAAAAGAACAGTTGTCTAAGGAATGTGTGATCTTGAAAGCTAAGTGTAAAAATCTGAAACTTAGGGCTAGTGAAAGTGATAGTAAAAATGCTGAGTTAAAGAACCGGGTTCTTGAACTTGACACCACTGTGCTAGAGCTTAGATCTGAAAATTTAAAACTGAAATTAGGAATAGGTAAAAAGAAAGTTGATCACACACATCTCACTTTAGAAGAAAATCTAGGAAAAATGAAAGATGAGTTGTACAAAAGAGATGAGCAGATAAGAGTCTTAAAAGAATATCTAAGTAAGGTTAAGCACGAGCTAGACAGAACTTGTAAATGGAATAGGTCCTCTGATGCACTTTCATGGCTACAAGAACACCATAGTAGCAATAAGAGAGAACTTGGCTACGGGTCCCCTACACCTAAGTGGGATCCCAAAATCAAGTACATCACACTTCCTAAGAACAAAATCTGCACACACTGTGGTAAGACGGGTCACTACAAAAGTGAATGTACTGCAAAATAAAAGGCTAGTCAAAAGAACAAAACATTTGTTCAAAGGAAAAATAGGCTGCCAGGATGGATTAAAAAGAATTTAATACACCCTTTTGCCTATAGAAAGGGACCCAAACTAGTTTTGGTTCCTAAGACTAACCCCTGATTTTCTTTTGCAGGTCCAAGTGAAGGGGAGCAGTCAAATATGGTACATGGATAGTGGCTGCTCAAAGCATATGACTGGAAGCAAGAACCAGTTCCTTTCACTTGAGGACCTCAAAGGAGGTAATGTCTCCTTTGGAAATGGTAAGAAAGGTGAGATCATTAGGGTTGGAAAGGTAGGTAAGACAGACTCACACTCCATTGAGAATGTCTACTTGATAGATGGCTTGAAATACAGCCTAATTAGTTTATCACAACTTTGTGACAGAGGTAACTTGGTAGCATTCACCTCTACCAAATGTTTTATGATAAATCTTACCACTAACAAGATTGTTTTGCAGGGAAAAAGAGTAAACAATATATACATTGTAGATCTGTCCACTCTTTCAGAAAATGAACTCACTTGATTAAGTGTGTTGGACAATGATCCCCTCCTTTGGCACAAGAGACTTGGACATGCAAGTCTAAGTCAACTCAAAAAATTAGTCTCCAAGGACCTGGTGATAGGGTTGGCTAACATCAAGTTTAAGGAAGACAAAGTTTGTGAGGCTTGTACAAGGGGGAAGTGGGTAAGATCCTCTTTTAAATACAAGAAAGTGGTAAGCACGACCAGATCGGTGGAACTGGTCCATATGGATCTTTGTGGTCCAATGAGAACATTAAGAAGAGGTGGTAAAAGATATGTGATGGTGCTTGTTGATGATTACTCTAGGTTTACTTGGACATTGTTTTTAACATCTAAAGATAAAGCATTTGACATGTTTGCTTCTTTTGTTAGAAAACTCAGAAACAACTAGGTAATCAACTTGCATCAATTAGGTCTGATCATGGAACTGAATTTGAAAATGCTAAGTTTGCTAAATTTTGTGATGTGAATGGCATAGATCATAATTTTTCTGCCCCTAGGACTCCACAACAAAATGGAGTAGTTGAAAGAAAGAATATGACACTTGAAGATATGGCTAGGACTATGCTTCTTTCTAGTTAACTACCCCATAGCTTCTGGGCAGAAGCTGTAAACACTGCATGTTACATCATTAATAGATGCATGACTAGACCTCTTGTAGAGAAGACTACCTATGAGTTACTTAAAGGGAGAAAACCAAATCTCCCATCTTAGGGCATTTGGATGCAAGTGCTTTGTGCACAATAATGGAAAGGACTCCCTAGGTAAGTTTGATCCCAGGAATGATGAGGGAGTATTCTTGGGATATTCTTCACATAGCAAAGCTTATAAAGTGTACAACAAAAGAACTATGTGTGTAGAAGAAAGTGTACATGTGGTTTTTGATGAAACTAACGTTCTTTCTGAGAGACAGGAACATGAAGATGAA
Organism: Nicotiana attenuata; assembly: GCF_001879085.1. NCBI lineage: Eukaryota > Viridiplantae > Streptophyta > Magnoliopsida > Solanales > Solanaceae > Nicotiana > Nicotiana attenuata. The sequence continues at coordinate 194,945 of NW_017671424.1, read as the reverse complement.
GCTATTGGGCTGGTAAAATGTTTAAATGAAATCACAGCCCAGGCTGAAGCTGCACCAGAAGAAGGAACAGGTGATGGAACAAGTTCTTCCATCCAGGGTAACCTGACAGGGAGAAATGAACAAAGAGGAACTGAATCTAATACCTCAATGGAACCTGTCCAGGAGCCTGTTCCTCAGCAACAAAACATGGGAGAAACATCAAGCGGAAACCAGTTGGTTGTGAAACCTTACAAGTATCAAAGTTCTCATCCCATTGAGAACATAATTACTGATCCAACTTCTGGAATTAAAACTAGATCTTCATTTAAAGAATCTTTGTGCTTTTGATGCTTTCTTATCTCTTATTGAACCTAAAAATATTACTAAGGCTTTGCAGGATGCAGACTGGGTAAATACAATGCAAGATGAACTCAACCAGTTTGAAAGGAGTCAAGTTTGGCATCTGGTTCCAAGACCCAAGGACAGACCAGTAATTGGCACTAAATGGGTCTTCAGAAACAAACTTGATGAAGATGGAACTGTTACAAGGAACAAGGCAAGATTGGTGGTTCAAGGACATAGCCAAGAGGAGGGCATAGACTATGATGAGACCTTTGCTCAAGTTGCAAGGTTGGAAGCAATAAGACTCCTCATAGCCTTTGCTGCATACATGGAATTTACTCTTCACCCGATGAACGTCAAGAGTGCCTTCCTCAATGGCTACTTAAAGGAAGAAGTGTTTGTCAAGCAACCTCCAGTGTTTGAAAGCAAGAAGTGTCCTGATCATGTATACAGACTTGACAAGGCACTCTATGGACTCAAGCAGGCTCCTAGAGCATGGTATGAACGACTATCAAAATTTCTGCTTGAACATGGCTACAAGAGAGGTAAAATCGATAACACTCTATTCTTGAGGGAAAAAGGTAAAGATCTTCTAGTAGTATAGATATATGTTGATGACATAATTTTTGGAGCAACTACTGAAAAACTAAGTAAGGAATTTGCTAAACTAATGGGGAGCGAATTTGAAATGAGTATGATGGGTGAGCTTAATTTCTTTTTAGGCTTACAAATTAAACAAAACTCAAATGGAACTATGATCCATCAGCAAAAATATGTAAAAGAGCTGCTTAAGAAGTTTAAAATGGAAGAATCAAAGGAAATTGGTACTCCTATTGCAACAGCCACAAAATTGGACATAGATGAACCTGGTCCATCTGTTGATCAGATGTTGTATCGGGGAATGGTTGGTTCACTTTTGTATCTTACTGCTTGCAGACCTGACATTTTCTTCAGTGTAGGGCTCTGTGCTCGATTTCAAGCAAATCCTAAAGAATCCCATTTGACCGTTGTCAAGAGAATATTGAGATACTTGAAAGGCACCACTGACCTTTGCCTTTGGTATCCAAAAGGTAGTAATTTTAACCTAGTGGGATATGCTGACGCCGGCTATACAGGTTTCCTTGTAGACAGGAAGAGCACCTCAGGTATGGCACACTTTCTTGGTTCATGTCTTGTGTCATGGACTACTAAAAAGCAAAATTCAGTGGCATTATCTACTGCTGAAGCTGAGTATGTTGCTGCTGCTTCATGTTGCGCTCAATTACTGTGGATCAAACCGCAATTAATGGATTTTGGAATTGATGTTGTTTGCATCCCTATTTTTTGTGATAACACTAGTGCTATTAGTATGACAAAGAACCGGGTTCATCATAAGAGAACTAAGCACATAGATGTTAGGCACCATTTTTTGAAGGACAACTATGAGAAAGGCTTGATGAATTCTGTGCTACTGATAAGCAGATTGCTGATGTCTTTACAAAAGCACTGAGTAGAGAGAACTTTGAAAGGAACAGGTTAGAATTAGGGATGATTAAGATCACCTAATGGAACCAGTTCAGAATGCACAATGAAAAAAAATTGGTTAAAAAATCTGGAACCTGTGTAAATAACTAGATTAATCTTTGCTCAGGTGCCCAACAGTTTAAAGGAAGGGGTTAAGTCCCGGGATCCGCTCTAGTCGAGTTGTTAGATGTCTCTCTTCGGAGTATACTGTAAATAGTATACTCATGTTCCATGTTTTAATATGACTCACTGATCTCTAACAAAATTTTCTCTATTTTGGCAAATTGAGACATGATCAAGAGGAGCCTCAGTGAAGAACCTGGTTCATCGGTACTGGTTCATCTGAATAACGCGGTATATTTTCTACACTTTGCACAATTTGAAATACTAATATTTAATTCATGAGCAGAGTCCTACCTACGTCCAATAACTTTAAAAGCCTATCCTTTTAAGTTTGAACCAGTTCCGTTTTCAACAAGAATCCTCACCGTGTTAAATGCCTAGATCCTAGGGAAGCCTAACCGCCTAGTCAAACTGAAATTTCAGGGTGATTAGACTTCTATTTGACTACTAAAATCCGTCGTTGTGTATTTATTATCCTCCTCCATTAAATTCGTCATCATTACCACTGCTACTCTCCCATAATTCCTAAAACCCGTCAAAAAATTTCTGTCTTCTCTTCCAAAATTCAAACCACCCATTTTTTCAATGAATCTAGAGAGAATGACTAACCCCCAAGATAACCCAGGTACACCTCCTCCACCTACCCCCTCCGATTTCTCCACTACTCCTCAACCCAACACTACCACTCAACCTAGGAGAAGGCGAGTAAAGATGCTTGCTCGAAAAACTGTGGCTACATGTGCGCTTTCAAGGAGATTAAACGCACAGTTAAAGGCTAGTCAAGCCCAAGATTCCCAAAATTCTTATGATTCTTTCAAGTCTACGAGTGAGGGGGAAGGAACTGGGTCTTCCGATTCTGAGCAGGTAACATCTGTGCAAAATCCTTCTACTGCAGTAATCTCTGATTTGGCCAAAAATCTGGAAAATCGATTTGTCTTGGTTGGGTCTGTGGTGGATGTGGAGACGACTGAGTCAAGAAGGAGAGGAGGTAAAAATAAAAGAGAAAAAGAAACTGAGAGTGAGGGTGTGCGTAGTGATGAGAGGGGAAAAGGGAAAGAAGTGGCTGATTCTTCACCCACCTCTGAAACTGTTAAAATGGCTATCTGTGGAGCTGAGTCAGAAAAGGTGGAAGAGAGTAGCAAGAAAACAGGGGGAAGTGGGTTAGGAGAAGCTGTTGAAGGACTAATTAATCTTGGAAAGCACACAGATGAACTTGGTTCATCTGTGGAAGAAACTATAGCAGACCTTTTGAAAAAGGTAGGTGATAGCTATAACCCCAAGAAAAAGAGAACTCCAAAATCAAAGACTCCTGGAACAGCAAGAGCCAACAAGAAAAGGAAGGCTGCTCCTTCTGACACTACTGAAACTTCTCTCCCAAGAGGAAGGGCCACGAGGAGCAAGCTGAAGCAAAGTGAGGAGGAGTTGCAGAGAGCTATAGAAGAAAGTAAGAAGAAAAGGATGAACAAAGGGAAAGAAAAGGTGGCAGAGCCTGTTGAGGTTGTTGATGTGGATGAGATGGACCCGTTCCATCAAGGTGAACATGTGAATGTTGAGGTGGAGGTTCAGACCCCTAAGCCCAAGAAAGCCAAAATTTCCTCAAAGAAGTCGTCATCTATATCTAAGTCTGTTGAACCCTCTACTTTGGCTAAACGGACAAGGTCTACTGTGAAAGCCAAAAAAGTGAAAATTACTGAAGAAGAAGACTGGAGTGGTGAAGAGGAGGATGAGTCTGATAATGAGCAGGACAAGCTAACCAAGTTTGGCAAACGAACTATATTGAAGGGAAGGCTCTTGAAGGAAGAAGGGATGGTTCTACTGCTTGAAAGGCTAGAGGTACAGGGGTGGAAGGACGTGGTCCTTCAGTTAGATGGCAGACTGGCCAGAAATGAGATTATTGAATTCATGGCAAATGCTGAGGTAAAGGATGGAAGGGTCACCAGCCTGGTGAAAGGGGTTCAAATTTTCTTTGATGCAAAAGAACTGGGTGAAATCCTTGGTATACCCTCTGAAGGTTATGATGATTACACAAGGCAAAAATGGCTATGTCTGGACTCCTTCCTACTGCCCTAGCCATTACTATGAAATTCTGTGATAGTAAGGAAGTAAGTGCCCCAAAGGTTGTTTATAAAAGTGAAATGAAGCCTCCCCACAAGGTATTGTTTGAATTCGTCATCAAGTGTGTGCTGCCTAGGCAGGAAAGAAGGCACATTGCCAACTACATGGACTTGATTTTAATGGAATGTCCGGATAGTGGGCGGCAGATCAACTGGACTGGGTTTGTAATCAAGCTTCTAGATCGGGTTATCAATGGCTCCAAGGCCCATGCCACTCCTTATGGTTTCATTCTCACTACTGTTCTTGCTCATTGTAAGGTGCCTCTAAAGAAGTGGGAGATGACCACAGGCAAAGACCATTTTGGAATCAATACTCTGCTTGCCTTTGATTATGAGATCGCTGCCATTCCCAATGAACCCGGTTCATCCAAAAAGACACCTGTAAATAGCTGATAACTAGGGATTCTAGCCTATCTTATGCTCCTTTTTTCTTAGGTTTTGGATCAAAAATGTGTAAAAGTATTCCCGAAAACTAACTTATTGTGCTTGTTTGCAGTGTTCGGTCAAAATGAAGCAAGAAAGTCATAACCGGCTCATAAAGGAGTAAAACCTGCACAAGTTCAAAGCTAAGCTAAAAGCGCTGACAGCGGAGGAAAAGGGCGGCCGCGGAAGGTCTAACGATGGTGCGGCCACAATTAACACGGGCCAAATTAGAGTACAACATATGGGTAATTCTAGAGGTTTAATTAATTAAAAAGAGTCGCCACCTAATTATTTTAACGATGAATTAGGACACCAATTTTAGCTAAATAATGCTTAAAGTTACTCTGTTTTATGGCCTACTTAACCTTTAAGACTATGGGTAAGGGTCCTAATTAATCATATAGAGAAGGTATTAAGCACTCTATATGATCCATTAAATACATTTAACTGGTCAAACTTAGGTTAATAATTTTAATACTTGTTGAAACATTGCATTTTGACATGGTTTTAGGGAAGACAACCTATTAGTACGTGATTCAACTTTGAAATACTTTAAATGAATGGACAAAAGTTTATAACTTATGATCACTATAACATTGACGTTATAAATGGAGCTTCAAAGACTACTTTTGTTTTCCAAGAAAGTGACTTGATGGAATCACTAAACTTCTTCAAAATTTCAACTCAAAGACTTTTGTTTTTAAAACTGTGTTCCAATTCGTCCTGATGTGATTAAAAAGAAACACTTTTTCCTTTAGGTCTCAAAGACGGCATCCTCACCATGCTAGGTGATCAAGCTAGTCCTTAATCAACAAAATGCCTTACTAAAATTAGAGTTGTAATCCCTCATGAAAAGATTAATCATCAGTTATAGATAAAAACAAAACCAAGCCACCAAAAGTTAACAAATATATTTAGACAGAATGAGTAAAGAATAATGAAAGCCGCCATAGGCGAGCCCAAACAAATTTGCTTGTTTTCTTCATGTCCAACGTATAGCCTAAAATTCCATAGTATTGACTTCATGCTAGTGCGATGCGTGACGGCAAATCTTGCATTAAGACTCTTGTTAATCCTCGTGCATATGCAAAGGCAAATAAATAAATAAAATTAGAAAAGTAGATATTTAAAGAGATAAATAAAAGACAAAAATGAATTAAGGATTCATAAACATAAAGTATAACTCTGCAAGGAGTTCAGCCACATCTTTACTTCAGGTTTTGAGATTAGACATTAAAATATCCTAATGGCATGCTTTCTAGCGAGCTAAAATAATGAAACAACCGTAGATACACATGGCAATCTAATATTTCAGCACCACATCTCAATAAAAGACTCATATATTTTATGGCAAAGGTTTCGGAATAAATATATTTTAACAATGAGTAAAACTCAGACTCCCACGGATATAGTCACTCTTATCCTACAAATACAGCAAGAACTTAACAAAATACTTTGTCATTATAAATTACCCAATAATTACACCGTAAGTTAGTATAAGTCATTTATCACATTACTCAAACTTATTTTATCCATTTTAAGTACAAAGATGATCCAGAGCAATACAAGAATACTTAACGGAATTACTATTTGGGCAGTGAACACATTTCATGAGCTGGAAGTTTTCATCCTCATTCTAATACATAATAACAATATACCAATGTCTAACATAAGAGTTCCATTAACCTACAGTCATGTACTTGGTCTATTTTATTAGAATGCTAATGAATATCTATTAAGCAGGTAGAGATAATAGACTCAGAACTACTTACTCCTACTTTCGTCCATTGAGACGAACGAGTATAGTAGCAAACTGGATCCTATTTCTAAGAACAAATAGGCCAGTGAAGTCCAATTCATAAAGTCACGATGAGTTCATATTTATATTTCGTTTTCAAGTAGATGAGTGAAAATGATAGATCAGAATATTATTATTCGGAGTTATGTAGATTAAACAGTACTTTTTTTTTGCTTTAAAGATTTCAAGAAAACAAATTGAATGAAACAAGATCTATATTAAGCACAAAGAAAATCGAACTTCTCATATAACAGCCTACGTTTACTTTGGGTTCAATTTCTTTTGAGCAAAAATGTTCTAGAATCTTATAAGCATTTTTGATAATGTTTTAGAATCTTATAAGCATTATTTCTAAAAGATAAAGAAAATCACATACACAATATTTGAATTCTAGATACAAGATTTACATATTCTGTGAATGAATATAACTACTATCATGCTTTGTAATCTAAGAAATAGGAGAAAGCATACCCGTCACATTAACGAGTTGTATCATTTCTTTTATGCGATATTTAAGTGAGCAAACACTACATCCATCCTAAATAGTATTGCGAGATTACTGTTTACTACTGACTAAACAAGTTGCCCTTCTTATCCACAGTCATGACAAAAGATAATTCATGTAGGCATTTTATCAAATACTTATCAGTCAATACAGACAGTTGCACAACCGGGGCATACATTTTCTTAATGACATGACTTTACAAATACTAGTAAGATAAAAATCCTAATATAGGATTTCTAGGAAGAACAGAATGGCGACTCAAAACTAGGCAACAAAAAGCATATTAACCATCTATTTTTAACAAAACCAAAAAGCTAACAACTTTCACAGAATGTACCATAACATAAAAGTGTTTCAAATTTTAGAGTCGAAATAAACAAAGAGAAGAAAAGTTAATGACCTTCTTCGGGGCAATGAACTAAGAGCGTCGTCGATCAACTATCGCACTTCGACCTCAAACTCACTACCTCGGCAAAGCAAAAGACAAGTGCCTCTGCTTTGAGATTGCAAACCAAATAGAGAAAGAGTTGGTTGAGCTATGATTTAAAAAAAAAAGTTAGTGAGTTTCGGAGGAGGAGGCGGCTCCCACCATTTTTGTGGGTTAAAGGTGCCGCTCCTTTTTCAAGCCCAAACGCTGGTATTTATAGAGGAAATTCTAGGGTTTTAATTGTTAAACGGGATTACGAATTTGAAATCGGTCAAAGAGAAACGTTTGAAATAGAAGCCAAAATCAAGAAACATTAGCCGTTTGTATCAGCATATCTCTGAATAGGAGATTTGAGAGGGGGTTTCACATGATTTTGCTTCAGAAATATTAAAAGTATTTGGCTTCTTGTGTTTCCTAAAGCTCCTTGCAGATGAGAGAGATAATAACCTCTATGAAAAAGGCTGAAACCGCAGCAACCTTTGCATGGAAATGGCGGAACCAATCTAATTTGAGAAAATAGAAGTCTGGAACCTTATCAAAAAGGGTAGATGCCCAGCTGTAAAGAGATTTTAGGAACCCTAGTATTGTATCTCTATAATAGTGGGTTAATTAGTTTGGATTGTTGGATAGGATCGATTCTGAATAGGTGTATGTGGGCTACTAAGAGAACTTGGGCTAACTTAAATTTTGGCCGAGTGGGTTTGGTCTTGGGGAAATAAAGGTCTTTTGGGCTGACCTTAAATGGTTCTCTTAATTTGGACTTGAAATGGTCCTTTCTTCTTGCACTTCTTCCAAAGCTTCTAAGTTTGTTCAAATACTTGATCTTTAAAACAAATTATATAGTAACAATAATAGTATTAATAATAATATTTAATAATTAATAAGAATAACAATAATACTAATAATATTATTATTTAGTAGCAATAGTAGTGGTAGTGATAGTAGTAGTAATAGTAGTAGTAATAATAATAATAATAATAATAATAATAATAATAATAATAATAATAATAATGTTACTAATAGTAATAGTAACAAATGTAACAATAATAGTAGTAAAAGTAAAGTATATAAATAACTTAAAAGTAGTAAAAGTAAAGTATATAAATAACTTAAAAGCTCAAGAAAATTGATTGGAAGAAAGGATGGACAAAATTGGATGTCAACAGTTGCAAACACTGATTCGTGCCTATATGACTTAGACTCTTCTTGAGAAAGAGAGACTAAGTCTAGGAAATTCAGGCTAACAAGGAATTGGGGTGCATTCAAGAGATTGATAGCCCCAATTAAAGGGTTAAACCTAGAGATAGTAATACCCGACTTGAGCTAATTTTGCTTGCATTGTTTGAACATCCAATTGGACTTGAGAAAGTCAATTAGGGCAAAGTCACTCAAACTACCGAGAGGTATAGAGTGAGTAATTATGTGCAACGGTTATATCATGATCCCAATTATAACAATCTTGTCCTAACTTTTAGACCCCATTAGATACTCGCCTAGGTGTAAGTGACTTCCCTAGTGCTTTTTATTAATTGAGAAAACCTTTACAAATATATTATACTTAGATTACTTTCAGCATTCATTAGCATAAAAGTAGAATAGAAACAAAACAAAGCATGGTTAGAAGTGCAATTAAGAACAACACGCATAGCTAGATTTGATAAAAACCCAATTCCCAACCAATATTAGCTCCTTATGGATATCGATCCTGACCTTTCGGGTAAAAGCTGCATCGACCACTCTTTGCCATTTTATAGTGGTATAGGGTTGGAGCCGATCAATAGCAAGGTCAGAGCTCTATTGCAGGAGAGTGGGGCAAAGGATGCTGAGATCGCAAGGCTAATGACTCGTTTGGCAGAGGTAGAATCTGAGAGAGATGCTCTCAGAACTGAGCTCACAAAGGAAAAGGAGAAGACTGATGGAATTCTTCAAGACATGCTGCACCTTCTCCAAGCCAAAACCCAAACCTCCAGTTCTTCCAAGCCTTAATTTCCTAAGCCATGCCTAGACCTTTCAGTGACCCAGATTAGGGATGTTTCTTTTTGTTGCTCATGTTTTAACTGTTTTTTTTTTTTGTGGATTGTGGCAGAATCATATTCTCTATCAATGAAGTTGCTGCTTTTGCTCTTATTGACTATTTATATTGCCTTGATAGTTTGAATGTGTAGTTGATTACTGATGATTAATCCATGAATGCATTTGCAGTTGCCCCAGTGACCATGAGTAATTTTTAAAATCTGGGAATTACACATTTTTTATGAAACTTTTCGATGATGCCAAAAGGGGAAAAAGAAATTGTGCTTTATATTCTGAACAGTGATGTTTATAACCTAATGAACCTGATCCTTGATGATAAGTGAAAAAATATTTCTAACATTGCATTGATGTTGAGCTGAGTTCTAGCAGGGCTTAAGTGTATGAAATGTATGAAAAGCACGGAGTTTGTCATCATCAAAAAGGGGAAATTTGTTGGCCCAAGTAAAGGTTAGTTTTGAAGACTGACAAAGGAACTCAGACATGAACTAGGTCCATCCCAGTGGAGCACAGATGCGGATAGACTTGAGCATGTGGGATGCACGTGAAGGAGATAAACTTAACTTGACAGCTTTGATATCTCCTGATCCTGATCGAAAAGGTTGCATAATTGATAAAGAAAAGGACTCCTTACTCAAAGAGAACACGGTTTAAGAAAGGGAAGGAGTTGGAGGTTGAGATCAACTAGAACTCTTCCACCAAGGAAGAGTAGCATTAGAATTTTAGTCAATCTCTATTTACTAACTCTATAAATATCAGTGTTGTTCTCTTTTGCAAGTAACGCACACAAGCAGAAGTTAAACGTGAATTGAGAGCAAAATAGCAAGGCAATTTTGTAAGCAGTTCGTGTGTGATTCAAGTGTGCAAACCTGAAGCTACATGAACCGGATAAAAGAACCAGATTCAAGTGTCTGTCTTTTATTCTAGTTCAATTATAGTAGGCGGTGTTATATTGTACGTTTCAACTTTATCTAGAGGCAATTGTAATAGGTACTCAAAGTCTTCAAGTTAGAGTTAACTTGAAGTTGTCGCAACCATTAGAGGATGTGTGCTGCAACAGGATTAGAGTTAGTCCTAGGTTTACAAAAGAGTTTTTGTAAATGCAGTTTTTGGCTCAGTGATTTTAGTGGAGAGTTTGGGAAAATCCTACTGGAAAGTAGGTCGTGGGTTTTTCACCTTTTGAGCTAGGTGTTTTCCACGTAAAATATTTGTGTTCTTTACTTTCCGCATTTACTATTTCTGCAATAGTAGGTTAAGGAACAATAGAAGAACCAGGTCCTTCCATAATTAGTTTAAGCGAAAAATTGATCCCCACACAAATCTTCCCACTTGTGTGGTATTAAAGTATAAAACATCAAAAGCCACTTATGATCCACTTATACTTATATGCTTTGAAGTTGTGTCCTCGGATGTTGGACGAGGATCCTTGCCCTGTTCATTACGATTAGGAATGTCCCTATTGAAGATTATTGGAACTAGAATAAGGAGACGTCAATGTTGTGGGAATATAATAGTAATATTTATATTTATAGTCATATTATTATCTGTGGATATTGTTGATGATAGGAGTTGCTTTGTGGTGGAGAGGGCGGTGAAAGTGAAAGTTAGTAGTAGAATAACTACAACTAGTACTGTTATTTTGAGAAGAGAAGAGGGAGCTAAAGCCATTGTTTGTTGCACAAACAGATAGAAAGAAGCAGAGGAAAAAAACTGTTGTACTTTTACTACTAGAATCGTATTATTATATGTATATATATAGAGGAGGAGACATGACAACAATAGGATTTTTTATTGTTTGTGTTATATTAGGATTTGGTTGTTCAATTCCCTTTTCCTTTCGTTTTCGGCTTCCTATTGGCACTAAAATTAGGACTAATATGGTAATTTTAATACCACAAACTTTACAAGTACAAAGAACTTGAAACAAGAGATAATTAATGCAGTCCAAATATATAAGAATATTTAATTCAAGTTCTGTTGGAAAAAGAATTTCACGGAACAATTTTCAACAAATCCAAGGGAATTAGAAACAAATCAAAATTCCCCCACATCCCTCTTTCATTGTAGAAAAATACAACATTAATGATAATACTTGTTTTTTAAAGGAACAAAAAAATTGTATGCAGTATATGTTGTAGTATTAATTTTTCAAATGTATTAAGTAAATTAGAAAGAAACAGGGGATGGAGCTGGAGCATCAGCTACATCTTCTAGAGCAGCTCCATTGCTCGATAGCTCAATCATAGCACGGTGTGGGTTGCTCCTCTGCTTGTTGCATAAATCTGGCAAATACACTCCTGCAAAATTCAAACATACACAATAACAGCACCGTAGGAAAAAAGAATCCACCCATAAGGGTGTTTCTAACCGTGAGGGAGACAGAATTTTCAATGAGGGATGTTAAATTATATAAAAGTAAATATACGAAAAAATCTAGAAACAATTAAGGGGTGTCGAATTTGTCGCGGGTCTACCGGAACAGCCTCTCTACCTCTACAAGGTAGGGGTAATGCATATACACTACCCTCCCCAAACCCCACTTGAAGGATTACACTGAGTTTTTTGTTATTGTTATTATTGTATATGAAAAATTCAAGGAGAGTCCGCATATGCATATAAAAAATATTACCTACCTACATAGTGTATTTTCCCGTTAAGGGATGTTAGTTGACACCCCTTGCTATAAGATGGCCACTGGCTTTTAAGGCCCATTAGGGTAAAGCCTAGTGCTTATAGTTATTACTTTAACCCTAGTTGGTCCCATATAAGTACACATACGGTGTATGCTGAACATACTATTTTCCTACTCTCTTCTCTGTCGATATTCGATAACATGAGGATATAGATTGTTGAATAGAGTTGATCCAATACATCGCCGGTAACTTCATGCAGCCCAGTTAAAAATTGTCACGTCATTAAAGGAAAGACTCACCAATTCTGCCGTTAGTCGTGGGGGTATTTTTGTTAATAGAATTAACATCGTGTGTTTATTTGGACGGATAGATGGACGGGAATATTTATAAACCATTTAGCAAACAATAGGGGTAGTTTAGGCCCTTTTTCTATTCTAATAATTACTAAACCAGAAATACCAATGCAGGGGATCAAGAAATAACTCAGCTATGTGGTGCCCATATATCACAGAAAATAAAGGAAGAGAAAATGCTAATGTTGTTACCTTCTCCAGCAGACAAGTTGAAGTAAAGGTCAACAATGTTAGCACATTTTTGGTAACAAGCAGGGGAGCAAAGCTTAAAGGTGAATTGAGAATCAAGCAAAGCATCAGAAGAAATCCCAACAGAGTTCCTGTCAACTCCACAAGCATCAACACATTCATCTGTCTCAATATGTTCCTTCATGTTTCCAACAACAAACTCAGATGTCTTGCATTGATACTCCACCTTCCCATCTTCCCCTGCTGAATTCTCCAACAAACACCTCTTCCCTGATGTCGCGATCGCGAAACCACACACATTTGTTGGCAAATCCTCACAAATGAAATTCCCTGACATTATTAAACACACGAACAAAGCAAATGATCAAAATCTACTATTTATGATACATATACCTGTTACATTTATTCCACACGTTGTGGACTGGACACTGGCCGATCCAGAGATTCTAAGAAGGGGATTTTTAAGAATTGTACAAGAATATATGTCACCCATATGATAAAACTTTTGACTTAAAGTAATTCTTGAACCATCTTTGTCATTACACAAGGAGATTTCCTTAACTCGAGGGGATACAACAATTTATATATGTACAAAACAATTTGTTATAACCCTATTTATGCAGTACTATAATTTTTCGACGAATGAGATTTAATTAAAACCCTCCAGATCATGTCGCTCCGCCCCTGATCTTGAGATGAAAAATTACTCTGGATATTGCAAATGAAAACATGCATTTGACATATTCAAAGAAAACAAAAGCATGCAAAGGAAGAAGATTAGATATACGATACGTACCCAAAGTGCCTTGGAGAAAAAGGGCGCTAGCAAAGAAAATAACCATGGAATATTTCAACGTGGAAGCCATTTCTATTTTATTTCCTTTCCCTTTTGGGAGATTTCCCTTTTTTTTCTTTTGGCTATTTGTTTGTTGACGAACTCGAGGAAAAGATTAATGGAGTTAGGAAATATATATGGGGTTTTTGAGATGAAGGTGAATGGAGGGGTTTCTTGAATTATATAGGGAAGATAGGAGGAGGAAGAGGAGAAAAATGCGGTATGAGATTAGAATATTTGGTTAAATTCCTAGTTGTTTGTTTATTTTATATTTTTTTTATTTTGTGAATATTATTGATCTTCTTTTATTTTTTAATTTTCAGCTTATAAGGTATATAGGATGTGTTTGGTACGAAGAAAAATATCTTTCATGGAAAATGTTTTCCTAGAAAATGTTTTCATGGAAAATGAGTAGTTTTGTCACTTATTTTCCCTAGTTTGGTGGGTGAGTGGATAACTTTTTCCAGAAAATATTTTCTAGTATTTGGTTAGAGAATAGAAAATATTTTTTTTATGGTACTCTCTCACCCCCCCCCCCCCGAAGTCCACATGTTTCCATGCTCCTCCCCTTCCCCATCCCAAAATGAAAAGAAAATACTCTTTGTTGAAATGAAAAAAAAAAAAAAAAAACTATCTATAACATAAAAAAGAAAGTATTATTAATGATATTTTTATTTAGGTTGGGGATGGGGTGGGGCGGGGGTTGGGCGGGGGTGAAGTAGGGTGGGCGGGGCTGTGGTCGGTAGGTGGGGTGGGGGTTGTGGGGGTGGGTTGGTGAAGATGGGGAAGGTTGAGTTTTGAAAAATATTTTTCCTTCTCTTGACAAGGGAAACATTTTCTTCCAATTGGAGAAAAATGAGTTCATGAGAAAAATATTTTTCAAAATATTTAAGCCAACCAAACATGAATAATTAAAAAATATTTTTCGAAAACTATTTTACTTCGTACCAAACACACCCATACTCTGCTAAATTTTGACGAATTCTTCGAATTTGGTGTGCACGAATAGAAGGGAAGGATCTTTTGTAGAAGTTAGTGGAGCCCACGCGTTTGCTTCTATCATTTATTTGATTTAGTTTTATTTCTTTATCACTAAAGAATTAATTGTTTCGTTGAATTTCTTGTTGTTTGTAGTAAGTTTACTTCTTGCCTTCTAAGTTCTAGTTGACGCCTAACAAGTACGTGTTTTTTGTCTGCTAATTGAAGTTTCAAACTCTAGAAGTTGTCAATGAAAATCATATAACAGATTCTCATAGTTTCCTAATCTATATTTCAATTAAATTGTTAGTTTCCCACTAAAAGGTTAACGAAATTTCCATATATTTACTATAAACCAAATACTCCCTCTGGTCACTTTTATTTGGAACATTTTGACTTTTTACGCCCCTTAAGAAATAATAGATGAAGTGTATAATTTATCATGATACTAATATTAATTGATGCATATTTTATTGGATTTGAGAAAATGATTTGAAATGAGTAATAAATATTGTGGGTATAATATGAAAAAAATTTACTTCTCTTGATATGCGCAAAGTGACAAGTAAAAATAAAAATCTATTTTTAGTATACATGCCAAGTAAAATTGGCAAAAGTGTACGGAGGGAGTACTCTTTACGTGCATGCTTCAATTAGAAACTTCAATCAAGAGTAGATTTTGATAAAAGAGCTTGTCTAGTTATGATTTTGGGGTTGATTAAAAACTAAACGTATTACATTTACTACTATTAGAACGTGAAAGTGTAATTGAACTTTTTCTCCTACAATTAATATGCATAATTAGAGCGAATTTTCTCTCCTACAATTAATATGCTTATAGTACATGTTGAACTGAGTTGTCAACAATTAATGGACACAATTTATGCACCTAGCTAGTTTGGTTAACCATAAGCAATCTTAAGCCCCGGCAGATTTAGGGCTCATTTGGTACGAGGGATAAGGAATAATGAATATCCGAATTAAAGTTGAGATGAGTTTATCTTATATTTGGTTAGGATATAATTGCGGTATAACTAATCCTGAGATAAGTTATCCCAGGATGGTAGTACGAGGGATAAGGAATAATTAATCTACGGATTAAATTTGAAATGAGTTTATCTTATATTTGTTTAGAATATAACTATGGTATAACTAATCACGAGATTAGTTATCCCGGGATTGTAGTGTTATCTTTATCCCTATAATAGAGTGTGATAACAATCCCGGAATAATTAATCTTGGGATAACTTGTTTTCCAACCAAACGACTCCTAAGAGTACTAAATGGGAGCTCAACTGGATCCATTCGGTTAAGTTCAAAAACTATGAATTTGTAAGTAAAATATAGTAAATTATGATGTAATCGCATAATTCTAAATAATCTCTCAGTTTAATAGAAAGAGTCTGAATTCATTAACTATAATATTCTGATGTAAGTGTATTGTATTGGACAAAATTTGGACTGGACTTAATAACTGTAAATGGACGTGGTCGAGGATCAAGCCGACCACGGCACAAGGGCGAGGAGTCGTCTTGAGAGGGTTAGTGCCGAGGTCAAGCAAAAAGTGTGCGGAAGCAACGGTAGAATAAGTCTAGAATAGAAAGAAAGAATATTCCATTGGAATTCTTTCTGTTGTACTTTTTAGAGTTTCTTAGGAATATCCCCTATAAATAGGAAGAGATAAAGGACAAAAGGGGGATATTCAATTTTCTCATAAGAGCACATTGTAAAGGGTTGACTATAAAGAATATACAAAAGCTTGTCTTGTCCACTAATTACATTGTTCGATATACGCTTTTTATTCACAAGATCCAAAGATTCCTTGTCCATCTTCATTTTCTATTACTCCACGTTGCTGTCAGGAAGGAGAATCATCCAAGTCATCTAACATTTGGGTGATAAATTCCTTCTTATTACATTTATTGCCATTATCTACATTTATTGCATGCTTTTATTACTACATTCATTGACAATCATTGAGCATTTGTAGTTGGCATACAACATTTTCGGATTCAGCCCTACATCGTCAATACATCTAAACGTTAGATCTAGTGGTTATTATATTTAACTAGGATTCACCCTCTATTTTCTCATTAATTCATTTTAAGAAAAGGCTTAGCACTTTTTTGGTAAAACAATTTGGCACCGTCTGTGGGGAGTTTTTTGTTCAAATTTTAGTTTTTTCTAGATCAAAAAAAAAATATATGACAACAACCATCTTTTTCTCGTTTGCACAAACTAACAATGGCAGGAAAGGGAGATGAAAGACTGAAAGCAGTAGTAGACGTCACTGCCAACCTCTTGAACACCATCAACGAGGTTGACAGAGAAGACGAGGAGAATGTGACCCGAGCGCTACACCCAGGCGGAGCGACTCACCTCCCCCTCATGGTAGTGTAACCGCTTCACACGAAAGGGGAGCCTCCACGTCCACAACTGAGGAAGCGCCACCAGCAGTGAAAAAACTACTGGAGGCATGGTTGACAAGTACTCTAAACAACATACTCGACAAACCCGTTCAAGGGGCGAGTAGAAGCGCTGTACAAGCGGATACCGCAGCAACCACCAACGAGCAACCTGCTCCCGCTTCTCTCCCAACAGGTAACACTCACACCGCTATTGATGCAGGCAATGACGCACTTACGGCCATTCTAAAGAAAATGGAAGAAATGGAGAACGAGAATAAAGCGCTCTGCGACCAAATGAGGGAGCATCAAGAAAGGGTTGATAAGATACCGGGCGCCTCGAAACTGCTACTAAAACGAGACGTCGGTAGGTTCGTCGAACAACCGTACAACGAGGATGCAGCCCCACACGCCATACCTAAGACCTTCAAAATGCCACCATATTTGAAGATATACGACAGCACAACAGACCCCGAAGATCACATCATTCATTACGTCACAGTAGTAAAAGGCAACGACCTCTCAAAAGAGCAGGTACCATCAGTGTTGCCGAAGAAGTTCGGTGAAACCCTAACAGGGGGCTTAACATGGTACTCACAATTACCAGCACATTCAATAACAATGTTCGAGGAAATGACCGACAAGTTTGTCACCGCCCACGCCGGGGCTAGGAAGGCGGAGGCCAGGGTGAATGACATATTCGCCGTCAGATAATCGCCTGGCGAGGAACTCAGGGACTTCCTCGCCCGGTTCAACGGAGTAAGAATGAGCTTGCCAAATGTATCAGAAGGGATGGCAGTGGTAGCTTTCCAAAATGGGTTGAACAGGAATGGGTCGAGGGCAACCAGAAAGTTGTTGAGCAGACTCATGAAATACCCCCCACCACTTGGGAAGAAATTCACAATGCCTATTGTGCCGAGGTAAGAGCAGACGAGGATGCCTCAATGGTCCAACCCAACAGCTAACATCAGTCCAAACGGAATCGAGGAAAGACCGCCATAATGACGGCCGGAAAGACCATTCAGGTCCACGCCTCAACCAGGACAGGCACCAACCATATCTCAGAACAGGCATCCCACCCTCTCCTCGCCATACAGAAGGTCCATCCAGGCCACATACAGGGACTCGGCGAAACGAAAGAGGTATGCCTCCACTCTTATCTGCTCACAATTTTTGTGTTTCCCCTTCAAAAATAGTGTACGCACTAGAGAAGCTCGGCCCGAAGGTGAAGTGGCCGCAAAAGATGAAGTCCGACCCAAGTACTAGAAAATCGGACGCCCTCTGTGAGTTTCATCAGAAGCGGGGTCACAAAACCGAAGACTGCATAGCCCTACAGCAAGAAGTAGTGAACATGCTCCACCAAGGACACCTAAGGGAGCTGATGAGCGACCGAGGAAGAGCCAACTTAGGCCGCGGACGAGAACAACACCAAGGCCCTCCAAAGCCACCCTCCCCCGCCCGCACCATCCAAATGATCAACGGTGGAGGCAACGAAGCAGCAATCAATCACGTGAAGTTCACCACCACACATAAACAAAAGCGGTCGATCACCCATGAACGGTATGATGACCTCGAAGACAGTATCATCTTCGATAAGTCAGATACCCACGGTTTGACCTTTCCTCACTTTGATGCCCTTGTCATTACTTTATGTATTTCAGACACTGATGTAAAAAGAATAATGGTACACGACGGGAGCGGCGCATGTATTATTCACCCTCGAGTTCTCGCACAAATGAGACTCGAGGACAAGATAGTACCACGCTGCATAACGCTAACAGGTTTTAACAATGCAGTTGAGCGAACCTCAGGGAAGATAACGCTGCCCGTTCTAGCCGGGGGCGTCACCCTAGAAACAACATTTCATGTCATGTACCAGGACACAGCTTACAACGCCATCATAGGGCGACCTTAGATACACGCCATAAGGGCCATCCCGTCCAGTTTATATCAAGTAATCAAGTTTCCTACTTTGAGGGGGATATTCAGCATCCGAGGTGAACAGCGCACAGCCCAAGAGTGCTACCGCATCGCCCAAGATTGTACATACACTCAATAGTTAAAGGGAATAGGCTCGAGAGCATAGCAATTACCAAAGTCGGGGCCCGAGCTCGATGAATAAAAAGACGTCATCAAGGATCCCGACGTCGTGGAAGCCACAGGGTCAATGGTAGAAGACCCTCGACCCCGTCCAACTAGACAACAGCAACCACAGCAAAAGGGCTTACATCGTCCATACCATAAACTCTCAAAACCAGGTAAATTTCATAAATTTTTAATTGACAACGCCGATCTGTTTGCTTTCTCCCATGCAGATATGTCAGGTATCCCAAAAGATATTGCCACGCAGAACTTGAGCGTCGATCCACTCTACCCGCCGGTACGACAAATAAGAAGAAAATTCAACGCCGCAATCAACAAGGCCGTCCGTGATGAGGTGGATAAACTACTCGCTAACGGCTCCATCCGAGAGTCAAAATACCCCAAATGGGTCGCTAACGTGGTCATGGTGAAAAAGAAAAATGGAAAGTGACGGAAGTGCGTGGATTTCACGGACCTAAACATTGCCTGCCCGAAAGACTCCTTTCCGTTGCCTCACATCGATCAACTCATCGATGCAACGGCAGGGCACGAGTTGTTAAGTTTCTTGGACGCCTACTCAGGTTACAACCAAATCCTCATGGAGGAAGAGGGCCAGGAAAAGACTACTTTCATCACCCATTAAGGTACGTACTGCTACAGAGTCATGCCATTCGGGTTGAAGAACGCAGGGGTGACTTATCAAAGGCTGGTCACTAAAATGTTCAAGGACCAACTCAGCAAAACAATAGAAGTTTACATAGGCGATATGTTGGTCAAATCAAAAAGGAAGGAAGACCACATCGACTATCTGAAGGAAGTCTTCGATATACTTAGGCGATACGGCATGAAGTTGAACCCCGAAAAGGTGCCTTAGGCGTAACCTCGGGCAAGTTCCTCGGCTTTCTGGTGTCACAAAGAGGCATCGAGGTCAACCCCGACCAGATCAAAGCCATCGAGGGAATACCCGAAGTATTGACCAGCAAGAAATAGGTACAAAAACTGAGCGGTCGTATAGCTGCCCTGTCGAGGTTCATCTCACGATCCTCTGACAGATGTCACAAATTCTTCAACGTGCTTATAAAGGACAACGGACTCCAGTGGAATTCAGAATGCATCGAAGCCTTAAGAGAACTAAAGGCATACTTGTCCTCGCCCCCGCTACTCGCCAAAGCAGAACACGACGAGCGCCTCCTGATATACATGGCCGTATCAGAGGTTGCAGTAAGTGCAGTGCTGGTCCGCAAAAACAAAGGTACGCAATCTCCAATCTATTACATTAGCAAAACATTGGTCGACGCGGAAACGAGGTACCCCCACCTCGAAAAGTTGGCCTTGGCATTAGTCATAGCTTTACGAAAGCTTAGACCCTATTTTCAATGTCACTCCATATCAGTGGTCACAACCTTAACCCTAAGGAGCATCCTACATAAACCCGAGCTGTCGGGGAGATTGGCCAAGTGGGCCATAAAATTGAGAGAGCACGATATAACTTATCAGTCGCAAACAGCGATAAAATCGCAGGTACTGGCCAACTTCGTCGCCGATTTTAGTGCCAAAATAATGCCTGAGGTCGAGTAGGAAACTTCTCGTACCTCTCCCAAGTTACCCAACCTATGGTTCCTATACACGGATGGCGCTTCCAACGCATCAGGATCTGGACTGGGACTCGTACTCGAGGTCCCAACAGACGAAGTCATCCGCCAGCCCATATGATGCCCCGATATGACTAACAATGAGGCCGAGTACGAGGCCGTAATTGCAGGACTAAAGCTAGCTCTCAAGTACGGAGCACAATGAGTCGTCCTCCGATGCGACTCACAACTCGTTGTCAACCAAGTCACAGGGACTTTCCAAATCAAAGAGAAAAGGCTACAAAAGTACCAGGCAGAAATTCATAAACTACTGCTGGAATTTGACAAATGTCAACTCGACCAGATACTACGAGCGCAAAACATCGAGGTAGATGGCCTCGCCAAGTTAGCAGCAGCCACCAAAAACATGAGTAGAAAAGAAAACGTGGTTACCCCCCTCCACTTGTCAATAGACCAACTTGAGGTACACTCTGCAAATCTAACTTGGGACCGGCGCAACCGTATTATAACATATTTGCAGGAGGGAATACTCCCATCAGACAAAAATAAGCCAAAACGCTTCGAATGCAGGCGGCCAGATACAGCATCATAAACCACGACCTATACAAAAAAATGTTTGGCGGTCCTTTGGCGAAATGCCTAGGGCCAAACCAAACAAGACGCGTCCTCGAGGAAGTACACGAAGGCCACTGCGGTGCCCATACTGGCAACCGAGCCCTCGTTAGATGCCTCATGCGAGCAGGCTATTATTGGACCACCATGAAGAAGGAAGCCGCCGACTTCGTCAAGAAGTGCGAGCAGTGCGAGAAATACGCTCCTATGATACACCAAGCGGGCGAGCACCTCTACTCAATCACATCACCATGGTCGTTCATCAAATGGGGGATGGACACCGTCGGACCCCTTCCAGCAGGACGAGGTAATATACGATTTCTTTTGGTTTCAATTGATAATTTTTCCAAATGGGTAGAAGCAGGTGCATTCGCCCAAATATGCGAACAAGAAGTTATCATATTCATATGGAGGAACATCATATGCCGCTTCGACATCCCCAAAGAAATCATATGTGACAACGGACCCCAGTTCACGAGGAAAAAGACCGCCAAATTCTTCGAGAAATGGCACATCAAGCGAATACTCTCCACGCCATATCACCCTACAGGCAGCGGCCAAGCCGAATCCTCCAACAAAACAATACTAAACATCATGAAGAAGAAACTAGAAGACGCCAAGGGACTGTGGTCGGAATTGCTTCTGGAAGTACTATGGGCATACCGTACCACGCCAAAAACAAGCACAAGAGAAACTCCATATTCACTAGTCTGTGGGACTGACACAGTGATACTAGTCGAGGTCGGGGAACCAAGTTTGAGATACACCAATGAGAGCGAACGAAGCAATAACGAGAACAGAAAGCAAGACCTCGACGAAGCAGAGGAGCGAAGAGACATGGCTCACATAAGAATGATAGCTCAAAAACAGCAAGCAGAACGGTATTACAACAAAAAGGCCAAAGTAAGACCACTCAAAGTCGGGGACTATGTGCTCAAGGCCAAAACACATGCGAGAAAAGACCCAAGAGAAGGTAAACTAGGAACCAATTGGGACGGGCATACAAAATCACGGTAGCAGCAAACAAAGGATCATTCGAACTAGAAACAATGGAGGGAAAGCTACTACCAAACAATTGGAACATCGCCCACCTCAAATACTTCAACTTCTAAGGACGGACGCCCTTCTAGTCGTACTGTTTTTCCCTCACTCGGGTTTTATCCCGATTGGATTTTATCGGGGAGGTTTTTAACGAGGCGACGAAGGGGACGTCTCGAAGTTCAAGTTTAATTCATCGCCCCGCCTGTTAACTACTTCTCCATGCCGAGCAATGAAGAACTCGGTAGACTGCAACTTCTCAAATGTATGTATGGAACAAACAGAAACATGTAATACTCTCTAATGAATGAAATAAACAAAGCAGCATACAACATCTTTGCACAACTCCACCAAATCATTTTACATCCTACATTCTATCTCGCTCGAATTACTTTACACTCGACTCGCTTGAGTTATTCGACATTCAACCTCGCTCAAATTACTTTACACTCGACTCGCTTGAGTTATTCAACATTCGACCTCGCTCGAATTACTTTATAGTCGACTCGCTTGAGTTATTCGACATTCGACCTCGCTCGAATTACTTTACACTCAACTCGCTTAAGTTATTCGACATTTGACCTCGCTCGAATTACTTTACACTCGACTCGCTTGAGTTATTCGACATTCGACCTCGCTCGAATTACTTTACAGTCGACTCGCTTAAATTTTTTGATATTTGACCTCGCTCGAATTATATTACATTCGACTCGCTCGAATTATTCGATATTCGACCTCGCTCGAATTACTTTACATTCGACCTCGCTCGAAATATTTTATATTTGATCTCGCTCAAATTATTTGATTTTTGACTTTGTTCGAATCAATCAAACCTCGACCTCGTTCAAGCTAACTAACACTCGGCCTCAAGTCGGCCTATGTTTGATTCCGCCAAAATCAACACTACATGCATACGGCCGAAAAAATCAGGGACTTTCCCACATAATAAAAAAAACAGACCAAGAATCCAAGAATACATAGCAAAAAGGAAGTTGTTCCATTTCTATTGTTGGATTACAATACTTTTTACAAAGGGCTCGAGGACGCCCTCACAAGAATAGCAAACCAAAAAAAACTAAGTACAAGAGCTACACGCCACATCATACTCATCATCATACCAAGGATCAGAGGCAAGCCCATACGCGGTGTCATCATCATTATCCTCGCCGGGTGTACCAGGGTCCTAATCACAAGCTTCACGAGCTGCACGTGCCTTGACACGAAAGCCCCCAAGCTCCTCCTCGGAAACCTTCCCGGCAGCCTTCAAAGACTTGTACATGTCACGTTGACCCTCGGCATGGACCCACATTTCATACAACTCCCGCGACACACCGGGATCGGCGAAAGTATGAGATGTAGACGGTTGTGCCTGCTGTTGTGTCTTCTCGGCCCTTAGGACAACAACTTGCTCATTCAACTCGGACAACTCCACCTCCAAACCCATGATCCGCTCCTCTAACCTCGCCACCTTGAGCGCCAATGTCTCCGCCTCGTTAGCCCGCTCGGACCTACAAACACAGAGGGCGTCATCTAGGACCGCCGCCTCAGCCGCAGCGGCCATTCTGAGTTTTTCAACTCGACCCAAATCTTCGATCTTAGTACTCAATTCATCTCTCAAGTCGACGACCCTTGCCTCCCTCTTCTCGAGTTCAACCATTAAAGACGCCACCTGTGCCTGAAGGTCAGCATTCTCGGCCATTATCCCCTTGCTCACCTCGAGCTCGTCCTCCTTAGTCTTTAACGCTCCCTCAAGCATGTTGCACCTGCTGATGGCCCTCAAAAGTTCCTCGTCCCTCTCCCTCAGCTCTTCTTCCTTCTTCTTCAGCTCCTCGTCTTTCTGCTTGAGCCCGTCACGGAGCGACTAAAACTAGCCATCCTGGCTGAGAAAGTCGACTAGTGTTCGGTGCTTGGAACGATACTGTCTGTACTTGGAGGTCATCTTCTTAAAAATGGCCTTCCTCCGCTCCTCCCGCCGGTCGTGCTCAATCTCCATAATAATGGTCTAACATGCAAAAAAAGGAGGTCAGTGTATGCAAGTTACACATACGAAACAAACTTAACCTAACATGGGAAAAGCAAACTTACTCGCAAGGCCATGCCAGATATACCCAATGACAGATCCGCATCTTTCAGCGTCTGTAGCGTCCTATTCTCGGAAGCCGCACACAGGAGAGAAGGCCGACACCGCCCTTTCTGAGTAGGCCAAGAGGTCGTTATCCACGGGTATGACTATATGTCGATTAGGACCCTCCGTCTTATCTCCACGCGAGTATTCCTCTCCATGAAGGTCCGTACCTTCTCAGGGTCGATGTCCGAGCTAGAGTCATCGTCCCTCGCAGGGACAGCTCAACCTCTCCCAGCCGGTGATGATGAGCCACCTTCAGCAGCCCGCATAAGCTCTCCGCTACCAGGAAACCCCTCAACCTTAGAGGGCCTCTTCTTCATGGCGGCACCCGCCGCAGAAACGGCCTCGACGTCTGGTGTAAGCACCGATTTTGCTTCCAAAACAATGAATCTCTTCGGCTCAACATCAGCGACAATGGCCTTCCCGGTCTCCGCCCTTCGTCTTTTCCTCGGTGATGCCTCCTCGCCGTAAGACGACTCGTCCACAAGGTGAAAGATAGGCTGAAAAGAGATCTTATCCAGCGTGGGAACAGTTTGAGGGGCGGAGTCCCTCATTAGCGGAACTTGAGTCCAACCTCCTCGAGCAGACTTAGCTAAAGCAAACTGCATTCCAGTCGACGCGCTAGCTGGCGAAATGCAGGCACTAGAGCCTTCGCCTTTTTGGAAACTCGTCGACCTGGCACCAAAGGAAGGTCGCATCAAAAGGCGATAGAGAACGGCAATAAGTTGGAAGGTAGAAATAACACTTACTGGACGAAGTCTTGGGTCTAAAGCGCTTGTGAAAGGACGCCCAGTCGTGAATTCCCATGGTGTGGAGTAACACGCGAGCGACCCAATCTTCAATATCGAAAACAGGAGAAGGTGCACACCTCTCAGATGAAAACAAGGAATCCGCGAGTGAGTCGAAAATGAAAGAAGAAGAGGAAGAAAGAAAATAACGAACATATGGCAAGATACTTACGATTATAGTTCCATTCAGAGGCGGATCTAGGATTTGAAGGTTCTGGGCGCCATATTATTTTATACATAGATGTATTATTATTTATACGGTCCAAATGGGATAAATATATAGTCGGTTTGATCAACTTTGTGCTTCGGTTCTAGCTATTCATCTTTTCGATTTATATAGATAAATATATCGAACGAAAAAAAATTATGACAACTTAGCGCACATCATAAAATTTTCAGCAGTATATCATAAAATTTCTTCTACATGAAAAGTACAAAAATACAACTTCTTTCATCTTTTGACAATTGGAAATATCTTCCAATTAGCAAAATACTACCATAATCAGTTGGTCACTACAACTAATAAGTAAGACATACATAATTCTTTCATCCTTAAGTAAACAAAAACATATATGTACATCATTTATTTACAATTGTCCTCGACGAGTTTTCATATTTTGAAAACGGTCTGTTAGTTTATATGAGTCCACCAAACTATAGAGTGCCTGGTCCTATATGAGATGATGATGAGAATGCTAGGAATACTGAAAGTAAAGAAGACAAGGGATTTTTACGTGGAAAATCCCACTCAAGGGGATCAAAAAACCACGACCTACTCTTGTAGGCTTTTAACTTTACTAACTTGCAATCTCCCTATTACAAGTCACTTTACAATAACCCTATTGCAAAGGCTTCAACTAACTTATGATTCTCTTCTCACAAGCCACTCTATAACTATCCTAGTTATAAAGGCTTTGACTAACTTGTGATGTTTCCACCATAAGCCACTTTGTGACTCTCCGGTTACAAAGGATTTTGCTTATGACTAAACCTAGCCGCAACATAAACTCGGGGAGTTTATGAATTTGGGTTTGTTCCTAAAACACAGCTTCTAAGAAAGCAAACTAGGAAATACAATGAAGAGCAAATAACAAGATTACAACTCAACTACGGATGTACATAAACTCATTAAGAAACTGATCCTTAGTGGAGTTGTCTTCTTGTTCTTGACACACTAGTGACTTCAATGCAGGATGAACGATGTTATGCTTAAGAGAATATCACTGAATGCACAAGAAAGAAGTTGTGGCTTGCACCAGGTTGTTATATCACAAAAGACATTACCATGGTGATGTCAATTCACAATGGATAGTGATGTCACTTCTTGGTACACACTTCTTCCTAATGACAAGTGACTGCTTCACTGTCTGTTGCACTGTCACTTCTGTGCAATTGCGTTCCAGCTGGATAGTGGACTTGTACTTCTATCAGAGAACACAAACGGACCAGGTCCCAGTTGTGTTCCTCTTCTGTAACATTTGCGATATAGTCACTTTCCACTGTTACGTTCCGGTTGTTCAGTTAACTTGTACTTCTGCCAGGGAACCTTAGAGACTAGGTCTATGTTGTGTTCCTCTTTGTAATGATTGAGAGCAGTCACAGACTTGTAGATCTGTCAGAGAACTCTAAGGAACCGAGTCACCAGGTCCCTGTTGTGTTCCTCCCTGAGGTCGTTCATAGATCAGGACAGTTGAAATGTAGGTCAGGTTCTCTATCTGGTTCTTCACGACAAGTTTGTTAGATCATCAAAACATCATAAGCATAAGGCAAAGACATTGAGAACCCATCAATTTCCCCCTTCTTGATGATGACAAACTTAGGCATGGATGATATTATTTGATTAGAGCAAAAACAACCACATAAGCTACCAGGACTACGCAAGTTCCCCCTTAATCTCACATCCCCTTAATCTTTTGAATTTGAATCTCAGATCCCCTTATTTCCCCCATTTGGCATCATTAAAAAGAACACAAGCAGATAATCAGCATAAAGAAGTCTAACACAGCTAACTCATGCCACATATGTGCACACAACATGACAGAAAAGAGAAGCCAGAGGAAAACAACAATGTACATGCAAAAAGAGGAGCTGTTTCATTACTATTAACAATGGACTGAGCAAGACAGGAGCAGTAATGGTGAATTCCAGCATGCCATCACAAAAATAAGGCAAACAGAAAGAAAACAACAGCCACAAAATATTAGAGCAAAAATAGCTGGACACGAATAGGATCCTAGAGGGCACTACAAGAAGAAGGCTTGGAAGAAGAGGCAGCAATGGTTTTGAGAAACAGGTCCAGTCGAGCATTTGTAGACAGTTGTTCTTCAAGTAATTGTGCTCGAAGTTTATCATTCTCCTTTGTCAGTCGGGCAACTTCTTCATTAACAAAATCAGGTCCTTTACTGGCTTGACTGAGCTGAGTCTCCAGTATGGCATTTTGATCCCTCAACCTTTTGATCTCTTCAGAAGCTACATTTTGAGCGTTGACAGCTGAGAAATGGTCGAGATGCTTCCACCAACTCTTTCTACACATTCACATTCTTCTAAGGTGGTCTTATAAAAGGTTTTCTTGCGTGTGCCCACTTTGGGATTCCCCAAGGGGACCTTGTAGAATCTGAACACCTGAGTGAGGAGAAAGCCATATGGTAACCCATGATTCCCACCTTTAAAGTTTGCCACTTTTTGCATGTGGTCTATCATGATTACTGGCAAATTGATTGGGACAAACTCATCAAGCGATTCCCTTAAGACCATATCTGACTTTGTGGCAATAGGCCGCCTCTCAGAACGAGGTAAGAGTACCTTATTGACCAATTCAAAGAGAAGCTGATATTCAGGAAGTAATACCTTCTTATGCACCTGTTCCCCCTGCTGAATAGCTTGCTCTTTCATGATTGCTCTCCTAAAGTTGACACCACAAACACCTTTGACTGAGGACATCCCTTCACATGGCATTCTGAGAATCTTTCCCAACGCTGAAGCATCGAGAACAATGTCTACTCCATTTACTAGCGCACAAATGTGATCCCCCTCAATAGTGAAGAGAGATGCGTAGAAGCTTTGCACCGCATCTTCGTACACCAGAGGCATGCTTTCCTGAAACAAGTGCTCCCATTGCTGAAACTCAACGATCTCCAGAATTTGTCTCATACCTGCCATCTCTGAAATTGCTGGGTCAAATGTACGACCCCACAAGACTTTTTGAGTTCTTAGTCTCTGCTGCCAAAGACCTCTATCACTGGGCATTGTCCTTAGAGCACCAATTTCTCTAACAGTTTCCCGTTTTCGTTTGCTAGATCCCTCAACGGACTTTCCTTTCCAGCTTATTAACCCCTCAGTATCATTTTCAGACATGGCTTTCTCAACTTGACTCCTTTTAGACTTGTCGCTACCTTTCATGAATGCACCATTTTGTTTCTCAATAGTTTCATCGGAAGCTTTATCCACAGGCTCTTGAGCTTTCATAGATTGGTGCACTAAGGAACCAGGTTCCTTTGGAGTATTTTTATCAGTACCACTATCTGGAACACTCTAGTCAGTAACACATTCCCTTTGATTCATCAACCTCCCTTTCCTTGTCTTGACACTGCTCCTGTTTTTCTACACAGTGGACTCAAAAACCTCTTTCTGTTGTGACCTGATAGTGGGTGACTTGGAGGAGGATCCTAAGATCTTAGGATGATCAGGAGGTGCAGAAGTGGGTTTGCCTGGAAGAGAATCAGGTTCTTCAGCAGTTTTTTCTGGGAGGGTCTCACGAGCCAAACTCAAGGAGTACTATGGTTCTTACATCACTCAGGAATGGAGTGTCTTCCCCCTGATACTCAAATGAGAGATATGCTCCTTCATTGATCAGACTCTCAGCAGCGATAGCCATGATGTTATGCGCTGCTTCCTTTTCTGGTGACTCTGTGAGTGTCACCAAGTCCAACATTGAGGAGTTTAGATACTGATCAGGATCGTCCTCAGAGACTTCTGATACTTGAGAGGTAAGAACTCCTGAGTGTTCTTTGATAAGATCAGAGGAGTGACGAGACATAGGGCTCTCAGTATGTGGAAGGGAAACAGGGTTTGTCAGAAAGGAAAACACTATAAGAAAAGAGGAGGAACTAGGTGTGGATACAGTGGTATTGGAAGGAGTGAAATAGTGAATTGGGAATGATTTTAAGGATGATAGGGAAGTGGGAGTGGTGTTAATGGAGGGAGAGGGAGGCGATCGTTCGATTGTCATTATAGGAGTATTTGGAATGTAGGTAGTGAGAGAGATGAAGAGAGGTTCACAGCTATACAGAAGAGATGAAGGTTCATGACTTGCTGTGAGGGAGAGGGAAAGTTTTATTGTAAACAGGACTAATGATGAGAAGAGAGAGAAATGGGTTCTGAGTAGTTCTGAAAACGGCGGTAGGTTTATGGAAATCATTATCGTGCAGAGGGGATGAAGGGATTTGAAAGACAAGACATGTCATACAGACTTTGACAAGTTGGATGATGTGGCAGTTGAGTTAATTACGTTAACATTTTGAGACGGCATGCAGAGAGAAAAAAACACATTACTACTAACCTGTGGTATAGGAACCTGATGCCCGAACAATTTCTTTTTTTTTGAAAAAGGTTCTGACAGCTCTTCTTTCGCAGTTCAGAACTGTACCTTCGGCTTCTATGATCATCATGCGTGTTTACCTGCAACGGTATCGATGTGAGTTAGGCTTGTTCATAAAACACTTTAGCTAATTTTACCTGAAGGTGTCTCGCATATCCAACTGACGGTGAATCACGTTCCCCATTGGACTCTCATGACTCTATCTTCACCTTGTTTCTTCCAGAATATTCCCTACTCAAAGCTTTGGTGAAGGTATCTAGAATTTGGTCTTCTGTTCTGACATATTCTGCTTCAGTTATTTATGAAGTCATTGAGTTTTGCTTCCTGCGGGGTGATACAGGACCAGGTCTTGTGTTCCCCTAAGATAACTCAAGACATTAGGACTTGAGCTTGGATTCTATTCTCAAGGGGAAATACAGAAAGGACTAGGAAGGAAAATGCACATTTCTGATTTCTTATTTCCGTTCAGAATGAAGGGGAGTAATTGTGTTATCGGTGGACGGGAGATTTTGAGTTTCCAGTTTGAAACTAAGGTTTGCTTGGTAGAGGAGCTTGGTAGGTTAATTGGATTTCCCTCCACTCCTTGTTCTGTTACTTGTGGAGTGTCTTGCACTGTATCTTTATTCTTTCTTCAGCTTCAGTGACAACACTTTCAGTACCAGCTTCCTTGTGGGAAGCGAAAGAGGATGTTGCATTGTCTTTCACCTTTCTCCTTCACATTATATCAGCCTTCCCAATTGAAATCTCAGATATTTCCTGGGGATCGGAGGTGCTTCATTTTATTGATCATCAATGTTTCCTTCTTCGTTAGAGGAAGGTGTTTCGTGGAATAGCATATGAGTATTCCTTTACCCAGTGTGCCTCTTTTGTTGTAGACTTTGTGGCCTTCGCTTTGTGGAGAGTATCCCAGAAGGATTCCTTCGTTGCCTTTTGCATCAAACTTCCCAAGTTGGTCCTTCCCATTGTTGAGAACACGACATCTTTATTCAAAGGGTCCTCCGATGAGTTGCCTTTGATTTTCTTCCACTTGGCAGCTCATAGAGGGTTTTGTCCAGGAGGGGCCTGATCATGCACCTGTTCACTAAGTAGGAAATCAGTATTTACTGCTTTTGCCCTGAAACTCTTGGCGATGTTCAATTTTGTCCCGTGGTCGGATCTGATCTGTTCTCCTTCAATTTTGTCTTTGTGAGCCAGTGACCAGGTGAATCTTGAGTTTGGCAGACCAAGGACCAGGTTCTACTGTCTCAATTTATTCGGAGGTGAGAGGCTTGCATGCACCGATCTTTCACACCAAAGTTCCGACTTCAACCACTTCATACAACAAGCTTATGGAAAATCAGGGCCAACAAAGAAGATGTTCTTGTTTCGTTTGTCCACTGAGATCACTCTGGTCAGTTATCAGATTTGCAACTGTGCACACTTCTTGATAAGAACTCTACTTTGTTCCCTCTATTACAGATTTGAGAAACATTCAGGGGACTGTACTTTAGGTCATTCACAGAGTACACGTTCCCAACTGAGTGACGAAGAAACTTTCCAACTTTGCATTCACTAATGTACCCTCTTCTTCTCTTTTACGGATACATTCCCTTCCTGCAGGGCTTTCAGTGAGGAGAAATTCACGATGCTTTCAGTTACGTACTTTGAGTATCCACAGTCCATAGTCCATTGCAGTTCACTTCCTCTCACTGTTCCCTGCACATGCAAATCAAAGGTTAGATTTAGGAACCCAAACTAGTTTGGGTCCCTTGTTATGATAGAAAGGATGAATAAGGGCTTTCCTAGTCCATGCTGGCAACATCCGTTTTTTGCGAGAGGTACCTGGTCCCTTGTTAGTAGTCACTTTATCAGTGAACATTTTGTTTTTCTGAACAGACTGAACCCTGGCCTGGCAATTTTCTTTAAAGTGCCCATTGTTTCCACAGTGGGTACATAGCCAGTTATCAGGGACGGTGACGTACTTGTTGTGAGGGTTGTAACCGGTTTTCTCCCTTTGGAACCCGGTGCCCTGCCTGTTTCCACTATTGTTAAGGTACATGGCAGTGACAACATTTGAGGACCAGGTCCACATTAGAGATTTCTCAAGATCAATTCTTAATTTTTCCAATTCAGCTTGAAGTTGCTGATTCTTCTCAAGTTCACCACATAGACTAGTTTTCACAGCAGTTAATTCCTTTTCAAGCTTAATGTGTGACTCACTAGCTACTTCCTTCCCTTTACCAAGCCTCACATTCCTATGTTCTCTATTGAGTTCCTCAATGGTTTCCTCTAGATCGGTGCTTATCACTAAAAGGTCATCCCTCTGTTGCTCTATAGTTTCGATTTTTTCTTCTAAGGTGTGTTTCTCATTGCTAAGACCTTCTATTGTTTCTTTCAGATCAACAACTACTACCATCAGATCGTCTCTCTCATTTTCAACACTAGTTATTCTTTCATTCAAGGCTTCCTTTTCTTTTTCAAGATTAGCTATGGTCTCATGTAGATCCAACACACATACCACCAGATCATCTCTAGATTGTTCGGCTTCTCCTAGTTTTGTGGTCAGGATCTCTTTATCATTAACAAGGCTATAATAGGCATCGATTAGGACATTTGCTAAAGACCTTAACTTCTTAGAAGAGTAGGATTTCAGATTTCTCTGAACATCCCTAAAATTTACCTCATCGTCTTCATCTTCTTCATCATCATCAGACTGAGGCATCAGCGCGAACAGTGAATCATACTTCGTTGCTTCAGTTTCCACTGCCATCATGGAACTGTTTTCTGCATCTGGTTCTCTTTCGGATTCACTAGAGGAGTCTCCCCAAGCAGCAAGAGCCTGCTTCACAATATTGTCAGCAGCACTTTTTTGATTGAATCGTTTGTCTGGAACCAGGTTCCGTTTTGCTGCTTTGTCAGGATTTTGTTTGTATTGCTCCTGTTTCGCGAGTGGGCAGTCTTTGATGAAATGCCCTAACTTTCCGCACCTATGACAAAGATCATTGTTCCTTGCTTTACTTGAACTTCCCTTCTTTGGTATACCACCATTTCTTCGAACCATCTTTTTAAATCTTTTAGTAAGATAGACCATGTCACTATCTTCATCACTTGAGTCACTGCTTTCAGCTTTGAGTACTAGGTTCTTCTCCTTCTTAGGCTCTCTTCTTTCGCTGTATTTCTTTCTTTTCATCTCGTATGCCTTAAGATTACCAATCAACTCATCCATGGTCAGAGTTTGTAGATCTTTAGCTTCAGTGATGGAATTTACCTTACTTTCCCAAGACCCAGGTAGGACACTGAGGATTTTCCTTACAAGCTTGTTTCTGGGAATGACATCTCCAAGTGAATGAAGCTCATTTATGATGGAGGTGAATCTGGTGTGCATATCTTGTATAGATTCATCATCCTTCATCCTAAAGAGCTCATATTCCGTGGTGAGCATGTCAATCTTGGATTGTTTGACCTGAGTGGTTCCTTCGTGAGCAGTTTGCAACGCTTCCCATATTTCTTTGGCAGTGTCACAAGCTGAGACTCTGTTGTACTCATCAGGTCCTATGCCACACATCAAGATTTTTCTTGGCACCATAGTTCTTTTCTACAGCTTTTCTGTCGATGTCGTTGTACACTTTTGTGCCTTTCGGCACCATTTGTCCTGTTTCTTCAAGCTTCTTCATGAGAACATGTGGACCATCACAGATAATGTCCCACGGTTCTGAATCTTCTGCCATCATAAAATCATGCATACGGGTCTTCCACCAGCCATAGTACTGACCATTGAATCTGGGAGGTCTGTAGGTTGATTGTCCTTCCTCAAAGTTAATGGAGCAGCCATGAGGATCCTTCCTAGGTGTTAGCCTGATAAGAGGAATCTGCTCTGATACCAATTGTTAGTTTATATGAGTCCATCAAACTATAGAGTACCTGGTCCTATATGAGATGATGTTGAGAATGCTACGAATACTAAAAGTAAAGAAGACAAGGGATTTTTACGTGGAAAAATCCCACACAAGAGGATAAAAAAACCACGACCTACTCTTGTAGGCTTTTAACTTCACTAACTTGCAATCTCCCTATTACAAGCCACTTTACAATAAACTTATTGCAAAGACTTCAACTAACTTGTGATGCTCTCATCACAAGCCACTCTATAACTATCCTAGTTACAAAGGCTTTGACTAACTTGTGATGTTTCCACCACAAGCCACTTTGTGACTCTTCGGTTACAAAGGATTTTGCTTATGACTAAACCTAGCCACAACATAAACTCAGGGAGTTTATGAATTTTGGTTTGTTCCTAAGACACAGCTTCTAAGAAAGCAAACTAGGAAATACAATGAAGAGCAAATAAAAAGATTACAACTCAACTACGGATGTACATAAACTCATTAAGAAACTGTTTAACCAAAAAATAGAATTTCGGTTAAAACTAGAAATTAAGAGAAAAAATCGGGTTACTGATAATCAGGAGACGAAAAGAATAAGAAATTTTTGAGGATAATAAAGCAGTAAATAAGTTTGTATTTCAATGTAATCTCAATGATTTTTCGTGTCCCTACAAATGCTGAGACTTCCTCCTTTTATAGTTAATTTTTCTAGGAAAAGGTATAATGCCTTAGCCTTAAAGAGGCAATTATGAGCATTAAATGACATTAAATGAAACGTTACACAATCATTCCTATTCAATACTGATTCGCTAACGTATTTGACATTTAATACTGAATTTAGACTCCTTTATGCCATCAGATTCATATCTTCAATTCTTTCTGACCTCCTGGATTTAATTAAGTTAAATAGATACGAGACTCGTATCATTTGAATAGCATCTCGTGCCTATTTAACTTTCTTCTCCTCGTATCTGATATCGCCCGTGCCTCTTAACTGATCATCATGTTTTGACCATTTGACCAGTCCACGTGTCATGCCACGTCCCTATACAGATATGTGTAAAGTGACAAGAAAAAATGAAAATTTATTTCTAGTATACATGCCAAGTAAAAGTGAACGGAATTCCAATGTTGTAAGCAACTAGCGAGAAACAAAAATACATGAATTTGATTGCTAAAGTTTTGAAAATGTGATAAATATGCATTATAATGAACTCTAAAACACTTGCTAACTCCAGAAGAATTCATCTTTTCCTATTACAATTTAACAGGTATGCTGCTGTAAATGGTTCAAGGGAATTGAGAACTTGACAATTTGAGCAAATTCTTTCAGATTCTTCATATTGAGGATGAGAGAGTTTAACTGAAAAAATGTAGGGGAAGGGAGAAAAATATAAAAATTGAGGGGGCATTCCGAGAATTGAACTCGGGACCTCTCGCACCCTAAGCGAGAATCATACCACTAGACCAAATGCCCTTTGTGAGCTGTTGGAGTTCGATAATCCTACTATTGTAACTATACGAGAAAGCACTAGAACTTAGGTGGATAGATTTTCTAGAGAGAAACTACTATACCATTTATCATGTTATTATTTATCAATCACTAGATTCTGGGGAGGAGCTAGAAGACAAATAAAGATTTGGCTGAACCCAATAGCATTTGTTTAAATAGTGAATTTATATTTAATTTTTTTTATTAAATATGTATATATAACAAAATTTGAAAGCACTTGATATCGTCGTTTTAAGATCCAAAACCCATAAAGGTAAAATATTGGCTCCACCTCTAGCTAGATTGTGAGGTTATGTTTTGAAATAGTGGAATATCGAAAATATCTCAGAGGAAAGATATAAAAGAAAGCAAATTCCGTGAGATGTTCTCAAACCACCAATGTGATTTTTGGACAAATAATTCTAAGTCCCTGAAGAACCAGGAAGGAAACCGTGGATTACTGCGTGCAGGTCACTACTGAAGAAACCGAGGAATCCGCCGATCCGGCATAACTTTAGGAAAGGAAAAAAGATTGCTCACTTTTTGGCTACTAAAGGATCCAAGCAGGCAAGCAATAGCCCACTGTCAGTTGGACGTACCCTCCTGCTGCCTTTACGAAGCTTCTCGATAAAGACAAAATCGGCTCAACTAGTTCTAGCCTTCTAGGCTTGTATCAGCAAACTTGGCTGAACTTGGAAATCCTTTTGCTAACTGTAATTCTAGTATCAACAGCCCTAGGATTGCAACTGCCAGTGATCCCATTGGGACCTTACCTTTATGTAATCGTACTATCTAATGAATGAAAATTTCGTATTTCTACCCAAAAAAAGGAAGGAAAAAATACATAATATGATCATGATAAACCAACATAAAAATAAAGACAAACTACAATATATGGGATATTACATTGTCAACGTTAATTACTACAATAACAACACCCTAGTGTAATCCCACAAGCGGAGTCTGGGGAAGGTAGGATGTACGCAGCCCTACCCCTACTGTGGAAGGGCAGAGAGACTGTTTTCGATAGATCCTCGGCTAAAGAAGATAGAAGAAGCACTGATAGCAAGTAATTACAAGACAATATATTTAGAAAACTAAATCGAAGATAGCAATAGAGAATATGCAAAAAAGTATCGATAGCAAGACAACATATTTAGAAAACTAGATCCAAGATAGCAATAGAGAATATGAAAGAAGTACTCATAGCAAACTAAGGGAGTACTGATGGCAAGTAATAACAGAACAAGATATGCGATAATATTTAACTAAGGATAAAAGGGGTACCATACTAACACTAATACTATCGAACTAATGAAGACAAAGAGAAACACACGACTACCTACTAACCTTCTACCCTAACCTCAACCTCCACATCCTCCTATCCAGGATCATGTCCTCGGTTAGCTCAAGTTACGCTGTATCCCGCCTGGTCACCCTCCCCAATGATATTAATTGTCAATTTATTAGTAACTTTATTTTTTTATCTAGAGTTGGAACCAAATTGTTCACACATGTGAGTTAGAATGAGAAGAGTCCAAATGAAATAGAATAGATATTGAGATCACACTGCCTATTTTAACTAATTTGAGATTAAAATATACTAGTAATCAAAATTTGAAAAAATGTTCTGCGAACTCTTTTCTTTCAGGTGATTTCCAACAACAGTAGTTGTTTCCAGGGGCGGAGCTAGAGTGCTCCGAGCGGATTCTGCTGAACCCAGTAGCTTTGGATCGAACTATGTATCTGTCTTAAAAAATTCATTAAATATATATAAATCATTAATTTAGAACCTAGTAGCTTAAAACGATTAGAATCTCGAACCTATAAACTTGAAATCCTGGTTCCGCCTCTATTGTTTCTGTATGTACATAACCAAGTTGAATATAGTGAATGCATCATCAGGTACTATATATTGACAGTTGACACTACAAAAAATATTTTGGGATACTCAAAACCACATTTTGGGGCAAAAATATTAGTTAGCTTTTAGTGAAGGGTCTGGAGGGCTCGAAGAACAAGCAAGTTATTCTGGAACAATTCATATCAAATAATATATTGAATTTTTGTGAAGGAAAACTAAAAGAGTACAGTGGACTTTCATCAAGAAATATAGAGAATAAAAAATGCAGTTCCAAATTAATATTGGAGATGCAGGGGATCGAACCCTGTACCTCTCGCATGCAAAGCGAGCGCTCTACCATTTGAGCTACATCCCCAGGTTGCACAAAAAAAGACACAATTTGTATAATTCAGATATTCGACAAAACTCATTTTTTGAAAAAACTATCAAATAAACTCAAGTTCAAATTTCGATAAAAAACTTTTTTTTTTATTTTAAAAACTATCAACCAAACACAACATAACTTAGAAAAATAAAATTTTGGCGGGAAAACTTTTCACTTTATTTTTGCTCCAAACGCATAAAATTTAAAGATGGACTTAACCGTTGTATAAATGCCAAACAATAACCTAATTGTTCCTGCTACCGGGTGACGTATAGTTTTTTTGCATGATTGTTACATCCAAAATAGGTCTAATGAAAATCGAGTCAAGAATAATTTATTTGTGCTTTTAATGGCTGAAACATTGACAAATTCTAATTCCGTTCCTTATAATATTATGATTAAGCATACATAAACTTCAATTAATTGAAATCTATATTGTGCGATCTACCTACTTGTAAATCTACACAAATTTAGGGAATTGTCAATTATTAAACCATCTATTTACTCATGTGTTATGCTATATTCATATTTTTACTCCATATTTGAGGACGATATACCTCTATAATTATTAAAATATAGCACAAATTCTAAAGAAAGAGACTAAAAATACACATTTTTATTAATTGGAAATTAAATATACTCAATCAAATATCAAAAGGATCAAAATGAGAATAAAGAATGGCTAATATATCAAAAGTGCAATTATCCTGTAAGTTTATTGATGGCCAGCGACGCTGGCTAAAGATTCTACATTGGCAGGAATAATTGCATGTACCAAAAATAGAAGAAGGAAATGACATTTTGTATTTTGACAACTGTAAAGCAAACAGGATGTGGACATCTGGTTAAATATGTACACGAAATCATTTGCAAGAAACCAAAAACATAGAGGAGATTAATAGCCTCTTTGGTCAAGCTGAAATAATTAATTTATTTGGAAAAGTGTCTTTTCTATAAGTGTTTTTCGAAAAAAGTATTTTTGAAGGAAAACGGTTTGTGTTTGACTAATCAATCTGGAAAGCATTTTATACCAAAAATTTGGGTTTGGCCAAGCTTTTCAAGAAGTGCTTTTAAGTATCAAATTATAAATAAGGACATGAAGAGATTTACAGCTTTAGTAGCACCAAGCCGCTCGTCTTCAAGCTCCACATGAATGACAACATCAGCTAAAGTTTTGATGCTATCATTGTGGGTCAAGTTAACCTTTAGATGTTCCCAATTAATGGGAATAGACCGAATTACTGCTTGAACCTGCTGCTCATCAGAGAGAACGTGACCAACACTTTAGAGTTGAGCAATCATATTTGACATTACCCTTAGATGTTGCTTGACACTGTGATCATTACTAGGGGTGGCAAACGGGCGGGGCGGATCAGATATGGACGAGTAAAAATGGGTACTGCAAAAAATGAATAAATTATCTGATACGATCCATATTTAATATAGATAAAAAATGGGTTAATCAGCGAATAATATGGATATTCATATTATCCATGGCTTCTTGAATATGATCACTTTTGGAAAAATTCTTAGTCTTCCAAACTTGAGGAACCCTCAAATTGAGGCTTTACAAATGTAAAAGTTAAATCCATTAATTATCCATTGATTATCCTTTTTTAAGTGGATAATATGGTTCTTATCCATATTTAACCCATTTTTAATGGATAATATGGGTGGATAAGTATTTTTTTTAACTATTTTGCCACCAATAATCATTACACTTTTTGTACTTGTCAAACTTGATTGTGAGCTGTCTAAGGCGAGTCACAGTTGTACCGTCATATGTCTCTCTTAAATTTGCCCATATGGCTTGAGCAGTAGGATATTACTCACATTCGTGGATGAGATCATTAACAACTGAATTTACAATAATTCCACGTCCAGTGGAATCTTTCTTTTTTCAAATGTTATAAGTTTCCAGATCCCTCTTGTGTTAGGCAGTCTTACACTCTTCTGGGTGACTCATACCATAGTTAATACTTTCAAGAGCATCTTTCTCTTCGAGTACATACCACATCTTACGACTCCAAATGTCATAATTTTCACCATTTCGTTTGTCACCCTTGTTCAAGTCAGCAATGATACTTTTCGATGCCATATCTATTATTAGAGACAATATTACAAGTTTAAATCATTTATATATACTTCATTCAATTTATGCTATGATTACACACTCAAAAAAATTAATTATAATATTAATTCTACATTTAGTATAGAATCGAAAGGTCACTATGTTTCTATCCATCATATATATCTAAATATTTTAATTAATATTAAAAACTTCTTAGCGTATATTTCATTTCAAGTCTCAATCCATTACAAAATAAAATAATAAATAATATATGTAACTAGTGAGACAAGCAACATAATTTAAATTTCATTAAAATAATACATGTTTTCTAGGACATACATATACCAATTGAATACTAACTCTTGCGCATATATGCTAAAAGGTTCACTAGGCCAGATATCATGATAAACATCAGTTAAAATTTCACCCCAAGGCTCTCGAAGAGAGTCCGCCAAAATTGCTAACGCTTACCAATTAGTAATCTCTATATAATTAGAAAATTCGGCTCTTTTTAACTAAAAAAAAAAAGTGTACATGTTCAGGAATGCAAGCATCAGGGCCTATTTTAAAATTCTTAAACTCCCTAAATTTCTTTTCTCCTTCCCCTCATTCGGCCCTTCGATCCCTTAAATCACTTTGCCTCTCTTTTGGGACATTCCTGATGACTTCAGACTCCTTGTCTGAATCAATACAGAAATAAGTCATGCAACGACACATCCTTCTATGTTGTCGCCTTGCTCGACTTCGAGAACTCCTACTTGGGGTACTTCGAGCTTGTCCCCGTCCAGCCATGTCTGGAATAGGAACAAAGAAACACTTAGAATTTCTACATCCATTAAATATGACAGTATATGTCATAATTAACTTGTAGAAGAACAGGGATATATGTAACTAAGACTAGTATTCTTAATATTTAAATACTCGGTCTAAGCATATAACAAAAATATGTGATCACTTTTATATCAGTAGAGATTGACTATAACTCAGCTTAATTCCATTACTTTAAGGCACAGCAGTACATATTGTTGACATATTAAATATGAATATCATGCACCCATTCAGAAGATAAGTAACAAAAATTTTAGTTTCTTCCTTGAACATATGTCAACCAAATAAAAGATAATGGAAAGAAAGTATTTATTAATACTTAGACTACAAAACAGAGAAGATTATTGTTATAAAGAAGCCTTTATAAATAAAGAAAAAAATGTGACCTAAGCATATGATCATAGAGAAACAAATCTTTAATTGTAATGATCTGGCCGGTTATTTTGAGTATTATAGACCCGTTCCTCCATTTATTGCTTATTCTATGTTTGTTTGTTGTTATGTGACTTTCTGGAGTGGTTGGTTTGGTTACGGGGATGTTTCGGAATGAATTGGGATGCTTAGTACCAAGGTTGGAAGCTAAAGTTGAAAGAGTTGACCGGATGTTGACTTATGTGTAAATGACTCCGAAATGGAGTTTTGATGGTTCCGATAGCTTCGTATAGTGATTTTGAATTTGGGAGTATGTTCGGATTTTGAATTGGATGTCTGTAGGTCATTTTGGCTTGAATTGGCTAAAGTTGAAAAGTTGAAGGTTTGGAAAGTTGAGAAGTTTGACCGAGAATTCACTTTGCTGTTACCGGGCTCAGTTTTTGGTTTCAGGAGTTCAAATAGGTCCGTTGTATTATTTATGACTTGTGTGCAAAATTTAAGATCAATCGGAGTTGATTTGGTGGGTTTCGACAAAAAGTTAGAAGTTTAATATTTCATTAGGCTTGAATAGGGTTACGATTCGTGTTTTTATGTTGTTTGATGTGATTTGAGACTTCGACTAAGTTTGCATGATGTTTTAGGATATGTTGGTATGTTTGTATGGGGTCCCGGAGGACCTCGGGTGTGATTTAGATCATGTTCGGCTCATTTTTGGACTTGTCGGACTGTTGTTATGTCTGTTGCTGGTTTCCTTATATGTGATTGCGAGTCAAGGTCCGTGATCGTGAAGGGTTGTTTGGGTGACCGGTGAAATTTTTCTACGTATTCGCGAGAATTGGTTCGCGATCGCGAAGCTTGGGGAGTTAGTGCAACTCGAACACGTGAGAGGTGCCGCGTTCGCGAAGAAGGAAAAAGAGACCTGGGATGTCAGACGCATTGTTCTATGAGGTGCCGTGTCCGCGATCGCGTACCTTTGGGGGAATTAGTCACCCGCATTCGCGATGGAATCTTTGCGTTCGAGAAGACTAAATTTTAGGGGCAGCATTTTTTATTCTTCGCGATCGCGAAGAGGAACAACTGGGCAGACTATTTAATTTAAAAAACGAGGGTTAGAGTATTATTTCACATTTGAACTTTGGGAGCTCGGATTGAGGTAATTTTTGGAGAGATTTTCAAGGATTTGATTTGGGTAAGTGATTCTAACTCGAATTTGATTAATATACATGAATCCATTATTATTTTTACCATTTAATCTGTGTTTTGGGTGGGAAAAATTGGGAAACATCATAGCTATATTTTGAGGATTTGAAAGGCGATTTGAGGTAGGAATTAGATGATTTTGTTATGGTTGGACTCGTTATTGAATGGGTGTTCGAATTTTGTAAATTTTATCGGGTTTCGAGATGTGGTCTCGGGGTTGACGTTTTGGGTTGACTTTTTGACTTTGGTTAAAGAACTTAGCTTTATCGTATGGAATCGATTCCTGTAGCTTGTATTGATTGTATTAAGTTGTTTGTGACTAGATTCGAGTCATTCGAAGGCCGATTCGCGAGGCAAGGGCTTGTTGGAGTTGTGATATGCGCGGTTTAAGGTAAGTAACACTTCTAAGCTTGGTACTGAGGGGTATGAATCCCTGAAATACGTATTATGTGGTTGGTGTTGAGGTGACACACATGCTAGGTGATGGGTGTGTGGGCGTGCACTGTGGTAATTGTGACTTGGTTGACTATGTGCTCCCGTGTAGTTACCAAACCTTATTTGTATTCATGTAATCCCCATGTGTTATAGTAATTGAGCTGCGATCTATATTAGAAATCATATTTAGGCTATATACTTATTCTGTTGGGACCCACTGAGGTCATTTCTGCTGTTGAATTATTTGTTTAAACTGCAGTATATACTCAGTCAGATTCATCATTTGCATATCATATCTCAGTCTCTGTTGTCATTTATTGTTACATCATGTTATCATTGTTTGGGCTAATTGGCATGAGATTTGTGAGCCCGAGAGACTGGAGAGATTGATGACTAAGTTGGGGCCTGAGGGCCGAATCGTGAGTGCTATTTGTGGGATCGGGCTGCACACCGCAGCAGGTTTTATTGATTCATTATAGGACCGGGCTACACGCCGCAGCATGTTTACTGATTCATTATGGGATCGAGCTGCACGACGCAGCAGGCTATGTTGGCTTATATTAGCGGTTGGGCAGGATCCGCCCCTCCGGAGTCTGACATACCAGCAGTGAGCGTAGGTACCATACAGTGCTGAGTGATTGAGTGTGCTGAGTGATTGAAAGTGATGAGTGGAGAGTGTGAGACAGTGAGATTGAGTACTCTGAGAGTGTGAGTACATGTGTTTATCACTGTAATGCATTACATGTGACATGCACATTTGACATGTAGACATAGAGATGTAACATTCCTCATATCAGTTATACTTGGCATATTTTAACAGTGTTGAGTTTAAACTGTTAAACTTGAAAGCTTGTCTACGTTTCTGTACTGCATACGAATTTGTTATGGGATTTCATTAAGTTATTACTATCATGTTTTTGCTATATTTGTATTGTTATTATCTGGATTTAGACTATACCTTTCTAAGCTCATCACTGATTTCAGCTCAAGGATGGTCTTGTTACTTATTGAGTACATTGGGTCGGTTGTACTCATACTATACTCTGCAATTCGCTTGCAGATCCAGTTACTTCTGGGCATGGCGGTTGCTAGACTTGGTGCAATATTTGCTTGGAGATTATTGAGATAGTTGTTGTGACGCCCGCAGACCTCGACTCTCCTTCTTTTCAGTTTATTTAGCACTGTTCTATCTTTCCAGACAATTGTATTAGAAGTTTTGACTCTTTTGACACTTAGTAGCTCATGTACCCGGTGACACCCGGATTTTGGGGGATTTTGTTGTTGAGTCGCAGTTGTCTTATTAGTTATTTATGATATCTTACACTGTTAAACTTACTACATCATGCTTTCATTTTAAAATGCGTTGTTATTTTGTGATTGTCGGCTTGCCTAGTTCTGGGATAGCTGCCATCACAATATATTGAGATTTGGGTAGTGACAAGTTGGTATCAGAGCTAGGTTACATAGGTCTCACGAGTCATGAGCAGGTTTAGTAGAGTCTTGCGGATGGTATGGAGACGTCTGTACTTATCTTCGAGAGGCTACCGAACCATTAGGAAACTTCACTTTCTTGTATTCTTGCCGTGCAGAATTGTTGATTTCGGAAACTAAACTTCTGTATTTCAATTCTCTCACAAATGGTGAGGACACCTGCAATTGGATCGGGCGGACGGCCACCAGTACCACCAGTTAGGGCCGCGAGAGGCCAGAGTTGTGCATTTGGATCGGATATCCGAAATCCGATCCGATCCACTCTTTTCGGATTTTCGGATTGTATACGGATTATGTTTTATAAAATTTCAGATTTTCGAATTGGATTCGAATTGGCTTGATTTTAATCCGATCCGATCCGAAATCCGAA
Organism: Nicotiana attenuata; assembly: GCF_001879085.1. Lineage (NCBI taxonomy): Eukaryota > Viridiplantae > Streptophyta > Magnoliopsida > Solanales > Solanaceae > Nicotiana > Nicotiana attenuata. The sequence goes on along the minus strand of NW_017671424.1, from coordinate 151,123 downwards.
ATTATATGGGCCTATATATAAATACTACCCTAAAATATTAGGGTTAAGTAAGCTTATTCATTTATCAGACAACCCCTAGGTTATATCGATGTTCTCTCTCACTCTCACATATTTCCTCTCTTCCGCCTCTCTTCACAGTTCAGTCCATTGAAGACCAAGCTTGAAGCTTCCGCCTCTCATCTTCACTCGAAGTCAGTCCTCTCGAAGTCTCAACTCTCAAGTCAGTGAACTCCAAAGTCCAATGAAGTAGAAAACTCCTCTCGAAGTCTCAACTCTCAAGTCTTCACAGTTCGATTTCCAATCCTAATCGACTGTAAGCCTGTCATTCTCTCTAACTATTAGTTATTGTTGGTTTCATTGTTGCTTTTTCCCTCTCTCTTAGAGCTCAAATGTGATGTTTTCCACCTTTTATTTCACGGCAGAAATCAAATAATGTGTGTTTTTTGTGTCTTTTTTTTGTGTGAGTTAGAGAGAGATTACAACATCTTTATTTTGAATTTTCATGCTGTCTTTTTCCAATTTTTGTATGTATGTATCGATTTGGCTTTATGTTCTGTTTTTTACGTCTCTTTCATGTTCTATTCTTCTACTTCTAATTTTATTTTGATTTTTTGTTTGTCTTGGTAGATGGAAAATGAGGCAGAGACACAGAATGAACTTCAAATTGTTGAAAAAGTTGGTGAAAGTAATGCTTCAACTGATTCCACAACCAACAACAGTGAATCTAAATCGGGTTCGAAGAAAAGAAAAATGGTTAAAGAAAGATCAATTGCTTGGCGCTACTTCAACAAGTTCACTGATGCCGAGGGTGTGAAAAAAGCGAAATGCAAGTATTGTTCAGAAGAATATGTAGCTGATACCAAGCATAGAGGCACAAGCAATTTGTTATTACATATTCCCAAATGTCCGACCAATCCTTACAAGGCAGAAGGTAGCCAGACAACATTGGGTTTTCAACCGAATCAATCAGGTGATGTTTCAGTTATCCCTTGGAAATTTGATCAAGAGGCATGTAGGAGGGCTTTAGCTCGTATGATTATTAAAGATGAACTTCCCATTATTTCTGTTGAAAAAGATGGATTTAGAGACTTTGTGAGAACTCTTCAACCTTTATTTCGTATTCCATCTCGTACTACTATGACTAGGGATTGTCTTGAGATGTACCATGAAGAGAGACTTGCTTTGAGGTCTATTCTTAAAGAATCAAAACAGAGAATATGTATTACTACTGATACATGGACTTCAATTCAAAGAATTAATTATATGTGTGTTACAGCCCATTACATTGACAAGATTTGGAAATTGCATAAAAGGATATTGAATTTTTGTCCAATTACTAGTCATAAAGGTCAAGATTTAGCTAGTGATATTGCTAAGTGTTTACTTGAATGGGGAGTGGATAAAGTATTTACTGTGACAATTGATAATGCGAGTTCTAATGATGTGATGGTTAGAGAGTTATCCAAGCAATTTACTAGATGGAACACTAACTTGATGGAAGGTAAGCATGTTCATGTGAGATGTATGGCTCACATCATCAATCTAGTTGTTCAAGATGGGTTGAGAGAAGGGAGTGTGTCTGTTGAACGAATAAGACAAATTGTTAGGTACATAAGACAATCTCCCGCAAGATGGAAAAAGTTTAAAGAATGTTGTGATCTTGATAGGATAACTTCTAAAAACTCATTGTGCTTGGATGTTCCTACTAGGTGGAACTCCACATATTTGATGTTGAAGGTTGCTACAGTTTATGAGTAAAACTTTACAAAATATTGTGATATTGATTATGATTTAATGTCATGTATTTCTAACTACATTTGTGAGGATGGACAACCTGCAGGTCCACTTTTAAGTAGTGATTGGGATAGTGTAAGACGTATTGTGAAGTTTCTGAAAAAATTTTATGAACTCACCTTGAAAGTATCGGGTACACTTTATATTACGTCTAATGTGCACTTTCTTGAAATATGTATTGTTGATTCTTCTTTGAAAGAGTTGATGCAAAATGAAGATGCTTTCTTGAGAGAAATGGCAAAGAATATGAAAGAGAAATTTGACAAGTATTGGGGGGATCCACATAAGATGAACAAAATGATTTTTATCTCGTGTGTGCTTGATCCACGCCATTAGTTTAATACTCTATGTTTGGAGAAACAGTAGGTTTGAAAATACAAGAGGATGTGAAAACATACATGGATACTTTGTTCAATGTGTATGCAATGAAAAATGGTGGTTCTGGTTCATGTCCATCTTCTCCATCTTCTCCATCTTCTGGTCCATCTTATTCATCATTGCTCTCAAAATTCATGCTAGATTTAAAGAAGCATAAGAAATGTGGTGGAGTTGATTATAAAACGGAGTTAGATAAATATTTGGGTGAAGATGTTGAGGAAGACTATGAAAAGTTTAACATTTTGAGGTGGTGGAAGTTGAACTCACCTAGATTTCCCACTCTTGCTGAAATGGCACGTGATGTGCTAGCCATTCTGATTTCTAGTGTTGCCTCAGAATCAGCCTTTAGCACCGGCGGACGCATACTTGATCCATTTAGGAGTTCATTGACTCCTAGATTGGTTGAGGCTCTTGTGTGTGTCCAAGATTGGCTTCGGAATGAATCAACAACTCCGGTTAAAATTGAAGAAGATTTAGATAATCTTGAACAACTTGAAGCTGGTAAGCCTATCTTATTACTTGTGTTTAATGTATGCTTTATTTGTATGTTTAATTAGATTACTTCTAAACTAATTTCTTGTGTTACTATCTTATTGAACAGAATTTATTAATATGGGAAGAGAGCCTTGCATTGTCGACATATAGTGATTTTCCATTTGTTGTACAAGCTCAGGTATTTCATTATGCACTTGCTTCTTGTTTTATTGTATGATTCTGGAATCTATATAGCTTGAAGCCTTGAACTGTCTTTTCCTTTCTCTGAAAATACTCTTTGAATTGTTTGAAATTGCAGATTTTTAACTGGTTGTCTCACAGTCCTACTGAGAATTTGAGATTGAGAGCTACATTTGGCCTGGTTGCTGGTTGTGTTGCTGGTTTGTGTTGACTGTTGCGGCTTCCCAAAAGTTGGAACTTGGAACTCTTTTGTTTTGTGTAATCTGTTAAAGAACTGTTGGGGACTTTAGTAGTTTGGTTTGTTTTATTTTGCTATGACGGTATGGTTTGAAAGACAATTGATTGTGTTTTGTTTGGGGTCTTCAGTTTGGTTTGGTTTGAAACTTTGAAAGACAATTGTTGCATTATGTAATATTTCAGATTGTGGTTTTGTTTAGAGATGAATGGTGTTTACTGTCCAGTAACAGTTGTGTGGAGAACTGGAGATGAATGGAGATGAATTGTGTTTTGTTTGCATTCTAAAAATGCTCTTTGGTTCTGTCGTATGTATTTTATGATTGGTTTTTAAAATTATTGGAGGATTAGCCCTTTCTGATTCTTTTCCTTTTATAATTTATACACTAATCTTTCCTATGTGTGTAAATTGGACATTGTTGACCAACTTTTCTGATTCAAAAGAATGAAACCTCTTTTTATTTGTTAGTGTTGCCAGCATTTGACATGTCATTCAACTTATTTCTATGCCGTGCGTGGAGTATAATTTTTTTGAATTATTAGTGGTCGTTCTTACTGATAGATATAATTGCTCAATTTGTATTTGGAAAGTGATTGCCAGCATCTGTTTATGTACTACGAACAAGTACTCTAATGAGTAACAATCCGATCCGACAATCTGAAAAATTATCCGATCCAAAGTTTAAAATCCTATCCGGTCCAATGTTAATCCGGATCGGATTCGGATTGCCCTTTTCAGAATCCGAAATCCGAAATTCGAATCATAAATATGCTAAATCCGATTCGATCCGATCCGTGCACCGCCCTAGCCGGCGCCACGGTAGAGGCCAATGTGCAGCTCATACAGCAGCTAGAGCAGCACCCGTGGAGCCACCGGTTGCTCCACCTCAGGAGTAGATGCCAGATGTGGTTGAGCTGGTGGGACCAGCTCAGGCACCGACTGTGCCCATTGTGATTCCAAGCCTTTAGGAGGCTTTGGCCCAGATATTGATTGTATGCACTAGCCTTGCTCAAGCGGTTTCAGTTCAGGCCGAACCAACCACTTCTCAGGCCGGGAGGTGCTCAGACTCCCGCCGCCCGTACTCTAGAGCAGGTAGTTCAGGGACTTCAGACACCGAGGGTACTACTAGCCCAACGGGTTGCAGTTGCTCAGGCCCAGGTAGGTCCACCTATGAGTGATGAGGAGCTGAAGAGGCTAGAGAAGTTTGGGAGGCTCAGGCTTCCAGAATCAGTGGGGATGAGTCAGAGGATTCTCGGGATTTCTTAGACAAGTGCTAGCAGATTCTTCGCACGATGGGTATTCTAGAGACTAGTGGCGTCTTATTTACTACTTTTCAATTGTCGGGGGCAGCCTTCAGATGGTGGGAGGCCTATGAGTTGAGCAAGCCAGTTGGCGCTGCACCACTTACGTGGCATGAGTTCTCAGTTCTCTTCTTAGAGAAGTTTCTTCCACAGACCCGCAAGGAGGAGTTGCGTAGGCAGTTTGAGTAGCTACGCCATGAGTGTATGTAAGTGACCCAGTATGAGATGAGATTTTTAGAGTTGGCTCGCCACGCGATCTGGTTAGTTCCCACGGGGAGAGAGGGGGGGATTAGGAGGTTCATTGATGGCCTCAACTATGGACTGCACTTCGTTATGACTTAGGAGATTGCATTAGGTGTTAGGTTCGACGAGGTGGTTGATATTGCTAGGAGGCTAGAGCAGGTTCGTAGCCAGGAGCGTAAGGAGAGTGAGGCCAAGAGGCCTCGTGGTTCGGGTGGTTTCAGCGGTGTTTCTTCTGGAGGACAGCCCCACCACAGCCGGGGTAACCCTTATAGGCCTGCTCAGATGGCTCATCCGGTTCATTGTGGTGCATCATCTAGCCATGGTTCATATAGTGCTCGTCCGGGTTAGTCATCTCTCAGTTCCCTCCTAGCTCAGAGTTCATCTCGTGCTCCATCAGTTTAGAGTTCATCTGTACCAGGTCCTTCTAATAGTTATTCTGGTTCTCGGGGTCTGATTCAGTACCAGCCGCTATTGTCGGATCAGGGTTGCTTTGAGTGTGGAGAGTTTGGTCATATGAAGAGGCATTCTCCCCGTCTTTTGGGAGGTCCAGTTCAGCAGATGGGTCAGGCTATGACTTCCGCACTAGTTACTTCACCACCCGCTCAGCCAACTTGGGGTGGAGCTCAGGAAACTAGAGGTCACCCTAGAGGGGGAGGCCTATCAGGTGGTGGTCAGGCTCGATGCTATGCTTTCCCTGCTAGGCCAGAGGTCGTAGCTTCAAACGCAATGATCACAGGTATTGTTCTAGTGTGCCACAAGGATGCTTCCATATTATTTGACCCTGATTGCACTTATTAATATGTATCATCGTATTTTGCTCGATATTTGGATATGCACCGTGAGTCCTTAGTTACACATGTTCATGTATCTACGCCGTTGGGCGATTCTATTGTTATGGACCGTGTGTATTTGTGTGTGGTGACTATTGGGGGATTGGAGATGAGAGTTGATCTCTTATTGCTTAGTATGGTTGATTTTGACGTGATTCTGGCATGGATTGATTGTCCCTATGTCATGTTATTCTGGATTTCCATGCTAAGACCATGACGTTGGCAATGCCGGGGTTACGTAGGATCGAGTGGAGAGGTTCTTTGGACTATGTTCCAGTAGAGTGATTTCATATCTAAAGGCCCAACGGATGGTTGGGAGGGGTGTTTGTCATATTTGGCTTTTGTGAGGGGTGTTAGTGCTGATACTCCTACCATTGCTTCTGTTTCGATAGTGTGAGACTTTATGGATGTGCTTCCTGCAAACTTGTTGGGTATGTCACCCGACAGGGACATTGGTTTTGGTATTGACTTAGTGTCGGTCACTCAGCCCATTTCTATTCCTCCGTATCGCATGGCACCAACGCAGTTTATGGAATTGAAAGTGCAGTTTTAGGAGCTTCTTAATAAGGGGTTCATTAGGCCTAATGTGTCACCTTGGGGTGCACCAGTTCTGTTTGTGAAGAAAAAAGATGGTACTATGCAGATGTGCATTGACTATAGGTAGTTGAACAAAGTTACAACTAAGAACAAGTATCCTTTGCCGCGCATTGATGACTTATTTTACTAGCTTCAGGGAGCTAGGGTGTTCTCTAAGATGGACTTGAGGTCTGGGTATCACTAGTTCAAGATCCGGGACTCCGATATTTTTAAGACGACATTCAGGACCCACTATGGTCACTACGAGTTCCTTGTGATGTCTTTCGGTCTGACCAATGCCCCAACCGATTTCATGCATCTGATGAACATTGTGTTCCAGTCATAGTATTTATTGATGATATCCTATGTACTCACGTCAACATCTGAGGATTGTACTACAGACATTGAGGGAGGAGAAACTTTATGCTAAGTTCTCCAAGTGTGAGTTTTGGCTCAGTTTGGTGGTGTTCTTAGGGCACGTGGTGTCTAGCGAGGGGATCAAGGTGGATCCGAAGAAGATTGAGGCGGTTCAGAGTTAGCCCAGACCGTCTTCAGCTACTATGATTCGGAGTTTTCTCGGCTTGGCCAGATATTATCGCCGCTCCGTGGAGGGTTTCTCGTCCATTTGCAATGCCTTTAACCAGGTTGACCCAGAAGGGTGCCCCATTCAGGTGGTCTGATGAGTGTGAGGAGAGCTTTCAAAAGCTCAAGACTGTCTTGACCACAGCTCCAGTTCTTGTTTTGCCTTCAGCGTCGGGCTCATATACAGTGTATTATGATGCTTCTTAGATTGGTATTGGGTATGTCTTGATGTAGGAGGGTAGAGTGATTGCTTATGCTTCACGCCAGTTGAAGCCTCATGAGAAGAACTACACTGTTCATGATTTGGAGTTGGCAGCCATCGTCCCCCCATTTGAAATTTGGAGTTATTATCTCTTCGGCATGTCTTATGAGATATTTACAGATCATCGGAGTATATAGCACTTGTTAAAGCAAATGGATCTAAATTTGAGGCAACGTAGATGGTTGGAACTGTTAAAAGATTATGATATTACCATTTTGTATCATCTCGGGAAGGCCAATATAGAGGCTGATGCCTTGAGTAGAAAGGCGGTGAGCATGGGTAGCCTTGCATATATTCATGTTGGTGAGAGACCAGTTGCATCAGATGTTCAGGCCTTGGTCAATCAGTTCGTGAGGTTAGATATTTTGGAGCCTAGTCGGGTTCTAGCTTGCGTGGTTTCTCGGTCTTTGTTATATGATTGCATCCGAGAGCGTCAGTATGACAACCTCCATTTGCTTGTCCTTAAGGACACGGTTTGACACGGTGATGCCAAGGAGGTTTCTATTAGAGATGATGGGGTGTTACGGATGCAAGGTCGGATTTGTATGCCCAATGTGGATGGGTTACGTAAGTTGATTCTTGAGGAGGCCCACAGTTCGCGGTATTTCATTCATCGATGTGTTGTGAATATGTATCAGGACTTGAGGCAACACTATTGGTGGTGGAGAATGAAGAAAGATATAGTGGAGTTTGTAGCTCGATGCTTGAACTATTAGCAGGTGAAGTATGAGCATTAGGGGCCGGGCGATTTGCTTCAGAGGCTTGAGATTCTTGAGTGAAAATGGGAGCGTATCATCATGGACTTCGTAGTTAGGCTCCCACAGACTTTGAAGAAATTTGATGCTATTTTGGGTGATTGTAGATGGTTGACTAAGTCCACATATTTCATTCCCATTGGGACTACCTATTCTTCAGAGCCGTTGGCTGAGATCTATATCCGTGAGATTGTTCGCCTTCACGGTGTGCTATTGTCCATTATTTCAGATCGGGGCACGCAGTTCACATCGCAGTATTGGACAGCAGTGCTGCGAGAGTTAGGCACACGGGTTGAGTTGAGTACAACATTCCACCCTCAGATGGAAGGACGGTCTGAGTGCACCATTCAGATATTAGAGGATATGTTATGCACTTGTGTCATGGATTTCGGGGGTTCTTGGGATCAGTTTCTACCGCTTGCAGAGTTTACCTACAACAACAGCCACTAATCGGGTATTCAATACGGCTCCGTATGAGGTCTTGTATGGGAGGCGGTGCCGGTCTCCGGTTGGTTGATTTGAGCCGGGTGAGGCTAGGCTATTGGGTACTGACGTGCTTCAGGTTGCTTTGGAAAAGGTTAAGCTGATTCAGGATCGGCTTCGCACGACACGTTCTAGACAGAAGAGTTACGCCGATCGGAAGGTTCGTGATATTTCCTACATGGTTCGAAAGAAGGTATTGCTCAGAGTTTCACCCATGAAGGGTGTTATGAGGTTCGGGAAGAAGGGCAAGTTGAGCCCTCGGTATATTGGCCAGTTTGAGGCGCTTGATAGGATTGGAGAGGTGGCTTACAAGCTTGCATTACCACCCAGTCTATCGAGTGTTCACCAATTGTTTCATGTTTCCATGCTCCGAAAGTATTTTGGTGATCCGTCTCATGTTATGGACTTCAGCACGGTTCAGTTAGATGGGGATTTGACTTATGATGTGGAGCCGGTGGCCATTTTGATAAGGCAGGTTAGAAAGTTGAGGTCAAAGAATATAGCTTCAGTGAAAGTACAGTGGAGAGGTCATCCAGTCAAGAAAGCTACTTGGGAGACCGGGTGGGAGATGCGGAGCAGCTACCCACACCTATTCGAGACTCCAAGTATGATTCTAGGCCCGTAGGTCGTTTTGGCTTGAATTGGCGAAGGTTGGAAAGTTGAAGGTTTGAAAAGCAGAGAAGTTTGACCGAGAGTTGATCTTGTTGTTACTGGCTCGAATTTTGGTTTCGGGATTAATAATTGGGCCGCTGTATTATTTATGACTTGTGTGCAAAATTTAAGGTCAATCGGAGTTGATTTGGTGGGTTTCGGCATTGGTTTTAGAAGTTAGAAGTTTAATAGTTCACCATGCTTGAATTGGTGTGCGATTCGTATTTCGATGTTGTTTGATGTGATTTGAGTCTTCAAATAAGTTCGTATGATAATTTAGGATATGTTGGTATGTTTGGATGGGATCCCGGGGGCTCGGGAGTGATTCGGATCATGTTCGGCTCATTTTTGGACTTGTTGGACTACCGTTATATCTGTTGTTGGTTTCCTTATACGAGATCGCGAGTGAAGGTCCGTGATCGCGAAGGATTGTTTAGCTGACTGGTGAAATTGTTCTACACGTTTGCGAGAATTGGTCCTCAATCACGAAGCTTGGGGATTTAGTGCTATGCGAACGTGTGAGAGGTGCCGCATTCGCGAAGCAGGAAGAGGAGATATGGGATGTCAGACGCGTTGTTCTACGTGGTCGCACGTGTGTGTGTCCGCGATCGTGTACTTTTGGGGGAATTAATCACCGTGTTCGCGAAGAGTAAATCTTAGGGTAGCATTTTTTTTCTCCGCGATCGCGAAGAGGAACAACTGTGCAGACTATTTAATTTAAAAAATGAGGGTTAGAGTATTATTTCACATTTGGACTTTGGGAGCTCGGTTTGAGGCAATTTTTGGAGAGATTTTCAAGGAGTTGACTGGGATAAGTGATTTTAACTCGAATTTGATTAATATACATGAATCCATCATTGTTTTTACCATTTAATCAGTGTTTTGGGATGGAAAAATTGGGAAATTTTGGGGAAACTTCATAAGCTATATTTTGGGTTGACTTTTTGACTTTGGTTAAAGAACTTAGCTTTATCGTATGGAATCGATTTCTATAGCTTGTATTGATTGTATTAAGTTGTCTGTGGCTAGATTCGAGTCGTTTGGAGGGCCCATTCTCGAGGCAAGGGCCTGTTGGAGTTGTGATTTTCGCCATTTGAGGTAAGTAACACTTCTAAACTTGGTACTGAGGGTATGAATCTCTGAAATACGTGTTAAGTGGTTGGTGTTGAGATGATTCACATGATAGGTGACGGGCGTGTGGGTGTGCACCGTGGTAATTGTGATTCGGTTGACTCCGTGGTACCGCCTAGTTATCAAACCTTATTGCTATTCATGTAATACCTATGTGTTAAAGTAATTGAGCTGCGATCCATGTTTGAAATCAAGTTTAGGTTATATGTTTATTCTGTTGGGACCCACTGAGGTCATTTTTGCTTTTGAATTATTTGCTTAAACTGCAATTATATACTCATTCACATTCATCATTGCATATCATATCTCAGTCTCTGTTGTCATTTAATGGTACATCATGTTATCATTGTTTGGGCTAATTGGCATGAGATTTGTGAGCCCGAGAGACTAGAGAGATTGATGACTGAGTCGGGGCCTAAGGGCCAAATTGTGAGTGATATTTATGGGAGAGGATGTACGTCGCAACATGTTTTATCAATTCATTATGGGAATAGTCTGCACGTCGCAGTAGATTTTATTGTTTCATTATGGGATCGGGTTGCACGCCGCAACATGTTTTATTGATTCATTATGGGATCGGGCTGCACGCCGTAGCAGACCATACAGTGGTGAGTGATTGAGAGTGATGAGTAGGGAGTGTGAGACAGTGAGATTGAGTACTCCGAGAGTGTGAGTACATGAGTTTTATCTCTGTGATGCATTACAAGTGACATGCATATTTGACACGTAGACATAGAGATGCAACATTCCTTATATTAGTTATACTTGGCATATCTTAACAGTGTTGAGCTTAAACTATTAAACTTAAATGCATGTCTACATTTCTGTACTGTGTACGAATTGATTATGCGATTTCATTGAGTTATTACTGTCATTTTCCTGTTATATCTGTACTATTATTATCTGGATTTGGACTGTACCTTTCTGAGCTCGTCACTGCTTTCAGCCCAAGGCTAGTCCTGTTACTTATTGAGTACATTGGGTCGGTTGTACTCATACTACACTCTGCACTTTATGTGCAGATCCAGGTACTTATGAGCACGGTGGTTGCTAGACTTGGTGCAATATCTGCTTGGATATTATTGAGGTAGTTGTTATGACGCCCACAAACCTTGACTCTCCTTCTTTTCAGTTTATTTAGCACTGTTATATCTTTCCGGACAGTTATATTAGAAGTTTTGACTCTGTTGATACTTAGTAGCTCATATATTCGGTGATACCCGGATTCCCGGCCCAAGATGTGCATGAAACGGATGTGCAGCGACTGTAATAGGACCACATAAAAAAAGGGGGGAAACTTATTATACCTTTCATTCACACACACTATGTCCAAAGGAAAGGGTTGACAAGATCTTTCAGTGATGAATTGCCATCATGAAGTTCCAACGCAATCTACAATCTAAATCTATGAGCAATCACAAAGCAAAAGGAAAACAAACTGACCAAGAGAGAGTTATACAAAGTAAATAGCGAACGGTGTAACAAGCGAGAAGATGGAACTTGATAAAGAAAGCGAGATGAAATTTAGAACACCTTAGAGAAAGGTAGAAAAGAAAAGCAAATGTGGTGCGTTGGACTGTTCAATTTGAGGTTGAAGGACACGTTTCTTGCACAATGCTATTGAAAAGTCCAAAATGGCCTCGATTTCATTTTTATTGATAATAGGCTAACAGGTCGAAACCGAAAGCTCTTCTATTATTTAAAAATAAAAAAATAAGTAACATTAGACTGATTTCATATTTCGTAATTTCATTGATTGACTTTGAATTTTTAATCTATTTCTCTATTTATAATCATAATTTATGGGATAGCTGGATGGAGCAACAATTATGATAGTTGTAAGTAATTTTAAACGTATATCAACTGCCCCAAAAGATTTTAAAACTCTTTGGTTGTACTTCAGTAAGGTTGGAAGCAAATGATGCAGAAAAGTGAATTTTAGTTATGACAAGAAAACAAATTAGGAAGAAGCTTTAAAAGCGAACTTTCTGTAATTTTAGAGTTTTGAAGGTTGATAAAGAGAAGCTTGGTTATTTTGAGCATTAGTGATGGATTTATTGATTGAAAGAAGAACAATAAGAAGTAAGAAATAGATGATTCCTGCAAAACTAAGTGCTCTTTGTGAAAAAAGTTGAACCTTCATCCTCTTCAAAATACGATGTATATGCTTCAATATACAATCTTCTGAACCTTCCATTGTCCCTATTCAAAGAGTACAATATGTCTAGTCCTTCAATCATACAACGGGACTGTAGGCAATTCAATGAACCAAATATTTATAGATGATAGACGGCAATAGCTTTGCATTGGTAGGTTTAGTGCATGGATTAGGGGAAAGAAAATAGTAAAAAGGAAAGATAAGATGAAGACTTTCCTGCTTTTGACGGAGGGCTGAGTTGTAGAGAATTAAAGCAATTGATGTGTTCAGTGCTTTGATGCATGGGTGACAATTACAACAACAAAGTATTTGTCTTATTAACTTTTCAATTTTCATTATTTTCTGCAAGGAATCCTCTATTTTATTCATTATTCAATTTGATAAAGAATCTTTTGCCAGAAGAGAGCTTTTATATGTATTATTGAGAGGGATGTTGATGTTGATGCACACACTAAGGGTATTGGGCACAAGTATGTTAATCGATGTAAATTGGCGTTGCTTTACCCTCTTATCACTATTAGAAGCAAAAGCAAATATTTGTTCGTCCTTCTGTAAGACCCATCATGTATATTTCTTTCTTTTGTTAATTATATTATAGAGAATTTTAAGTATTTTTGCATCTTTCTTCTGTTAATTCACTTCTTTTTTCAGATAATGGGTGCAGATTTGACTGTTATGCTGCACAAACCTCAACCCCTTTTGAATGATCTGTTAAATTATTTACTATATTTGAAGATCCGACCACATCTCTTTTAAGAGTTCATCTGATAAATACAAATTTCTCCACAAATAGAAATTGCAAGGAAAGAAAGCATATAAGAGGGAAATATTGAACACCTGGTGGTACAAGTTGTCAGGAAAAAGTCTTAGACACAGAGTGACAAAGACAAAATCTCCAGATTTACTTATAGTTACTTTTTTTAGTAAAGGTAGTTTTCTCAAAAAGAAATTTGACCTGTCGCTGATTCATTTTTATGCAGGTTTCTGAAGAATTCGATTCTTCCGAGGTCATATTTGGTTGTTAGTTTTTAAATCGGGTTGTATTTTTTATCCATGGTATTTGCATTTATTACTTTGGATTAAGGTGTCTGTAATACTCATTATGATCAGAAAAACAAGTGAGCACATTTTTGAGCCTTTGTAGAGAGCCTTTAACTTCTTACACTGCCTCAACCACCACCACCTAAAGCTCTTAATCCGCGTATTAGACTTCTTTTCCTTCGAAGTTGTTTTCTGTAATATTTATGAGTCCAAAGAAATAACTCTCATGAATTAAATGAGTACTTTGCAAAAATTGAGGTTAGTAAATAATGAGCTAAAGGTAAAAACTGGTAGTTGTAATTCAATGCTTGATATAATACTTCAACAAATAGTAGCAATTGTTACTCACCTGCATATATCCCACATCCTTATGTTCAGCTCAAATAATTAACTTATTACCATGTTGATAATTTAATACTGAGTAAACAAATGTATTCAAATCATTATTATTTTTGCTGGTGCATTCCTTATTATTTTTGCTGATGCTTCTGTGGAACCCACTTAAAAAAAACGAAAATGATAACAAGTTGCAATGGGCGATAGAAACATAATTGCAAAACCAATTTGCGTAGTTGGTTTTGGTCGGTGCAACACGTTTTACATTGTAACAAACTTGCAATTTGCAAGCTGTAAATTACAAGTTGCAGAACCATGCAATATGATTGGTTCAATATTTGGCAGGTTCTCCTATAAATAGGAGCTTCGTTCCTTCAATTTAAGTACACCAAAATTAGAGAGGAGCAATATAAGTTAGAGAGATTAATCCAAAGATTGTAGTCTGTGAGATAAATAGTGAGTGTGATTAATATTATAGTGAGGTATTTTAAATAAAGAGTGTTATTTATTTTAAAATTATAGTAGTCTCTTGACACTACTAAGTTGTAATATTATAGTGGTATTATTGCTCCACTCAGGTATTGTATTATACACCCATTAAAAGAGTTGGTGATTGTTACTGTGGATATTATTTCTGAGCGGAATTATTATATTCCCACAATAGCCACGGCGAATAATGGTCTGATGTCTTTTCAGTACCCCCATCTCACAAAAGATAATTATGAGAAATAGTGTTTACATATGAAAGTCATTCTTGGCTCCCAGGATGTGTCGAAAATCGTAGATAGAGGGTATGCAAAATCCGATAATGAGGAAGTTCTGGCTCAAAATAAAAAAGATGTCTTGGAAACGACAAGGAAGAAGGATCAACAAGCCCTCATGCTCATCCAGCAATATTTGGATGATGCCATGTTTGAGAAGGTGGCAGATGCTACCACCTCAAAGGAAGCTTGGGAGATTTTACAAAATTCTCTTCAGATTATTGTTCAAAAGTGAAGGATGTTGTAAATCAATTAAGAAGATACGGGGAGGACACAGAAGATGTCCGTGTGGTAGAAAAGATCCTTCGCACTTTAACACCTAAATTTAATTTTGTGGTGTGTACTATTGAGGAGTCTAAAGATTTAGACTCTATGATGGTGGAGAAATTGGAGGGTTCTTTACATGCCCACGAAGAAAAGATCAAAAGGAGTCAAGAAGTACCATTGGAGCAACTTCTTACAACTCAAGCATCCTTCAAGGATTATGGAGGTGAAAAGATCTATTGAGGGAATGGACGGGGACGAGGCCGTGGCAGTCATGGAAAAGGAAGAAGTAATGGTAACAACTTCAACAATGAAGTTAAAATCCACCAAACACTCAGAGGTCCTGGACGTGGTCGTGGACAAAGAGGAGGAAGAGGACGTGGCTACTACTAAGAAAATAATGGACAAAGATATGACAAATAAAAAATTGAGTGTCATAATTGTCATAAATGGCCATTACTCTTGGGAATGTCGTATCAATATTGAAGAAAAAGCTAACCTTTTTTACCACAAGAAAGAAGAAGATGAGTCAACGTTGTTGCTGGCACTCAAGGAAGAAGACAAGGATGATTGTAGCTCGTGGTATTTGGAAAATGGAGCAAGCAATCATATGTATGGATGCAAAGAGAAGTTTGTGGAGATCAATAAAACGGTGAGAGGTAATGTGTCCTTTGAAGATACCTAAAAGATTAAAATCGAAGGAATATGTACAGTTCTGATCTCCTATAAAGATCGTAGTCACAAGCTAATTCAAGATGTTTATTATGTACCAAAATTAAAACGTAATATTTTGAGTTTGGGCCAACTTCTTGAAAAGGAATATGACATCCACATGAAAAATATGCATCTTTGGCTTATAGATTCAAATAGAATTCTAATTGCTAAAGTGCATATGGCAAAGAATAGATTATTTTCTCTGAATCTTAAAATAATTGATGTAAAGTGTTTGAAGGCTAATGTGCAAGATGAATCATGGTATTGGCACATGCGATTTGGGCACTTGAATTTTGAAGCGCTCAAATCAATGGGAGAAAAGAACATGGTGCATGATACCATCAATCGACCATCCCAATCATTGTGTAAAGCTTGTTTTCTTCGAAAACGTGCAAGGAGGAGTTTTCCAAATGAGGCCACGTCAAGATCAACCAAACCGCTTCAGCTTGTTCAAACTGATGTGTGTGGACCAATAAATCCACCTTCCTTTGGTAAAAGTAAATACTTTATGCTTTTCATTGATGACTTTAGTAGAAAGACTTGGGTTTATTTCTTGAACCAAAAATCTGAAGCTTTTGCTGTTTCTAAAAAATTTAAAGTGGCTATGAAATAAAATCTTTAAGGTCCGATAGAGTAGGCGAGTTCACCTCAAAAGAATTTAATCACTTCTGTCAGTCTCATGGAATTTGTCACCCTCTAATGGTACCTTATTCACCCCAACAAAGTGGAGTTGCAGGGAGAAAGAATCGAACGATTCTCAATATGGCTAGATGTATGTTGAAAGCTAAAAGTATGCCCAAGGAATTTTGGGTCGAAGCTGTTTCTTGTGCAGTTTATTTGAACAACATGTCTCCAACAAGGAATGTTAGAGACCAAACCCCTCAAGAAGCATGGAGTGGAAGAAAGCCAAGTGTCAAGCATTTGAGAATCTTTGGGAGCATAGCCTATGCTCATGTGCCACATCAAGAGAGAGCGAAGTGTTGGCCCAAGCAAAGGTTAGTTTTGAAGACTGACAAAGGAACTCAGACATGAACCAGGTCCATCCAGTGGTCCATCCCTCAGGTTCACAAAAACGGGCAGATTCAAGCATGTGAGATGCACGTGAAGGAGATAAGCTTAACTTGGTGTATTTAATATCTCCTGATCGAAAAGGTTGCATAATTGATAAGGAGAAGGAGTCCTTAATCAAAGAGAACACAAGTCAAGATAGGGAAGGAGTTAGAAGTTGAAATCAACTAGAACTCTTCCACCAAGGATGAGTTGCATCAGAACTCTAGTTATTTCTTCATCTACTAACTCTATAAATTGCAGGATGTTCTCACATTAAATGGGTTGCACAAAAACGCAGAAGTTAAACGTGAATTGGGAAGCAAAAGTAGGAAGGACTTTTTTGCAAGCAGTTCGTGTGTGATTCAAGTGTGCAAACCTTAAGGCT
>NW_017671424.1:129470-133040 GCF_001879085.1 Nicotiana attenuata | reverse complement strand
ACTTATGGCCATCAGAGAATCCGATGAGGAATCTGAGGTAAGTATAATTCATCTCAAAGACAAGATTAAGTTTTTGTCTAAAGAAAGTCTATCTGAATTACTTCTAGATTTCATTGATGAATTTGAAGTTATTAACAATGAAAAGGAACAGCTTTCTAAGGAGTGTGTGATTCTGAAAGCTAAGTGCAAAAACCCGGAACTTAGGGCTAATGAGAGTGATAGTAAAAATGCTGAGTTGAAGAACCAGGTTCATGAACTTGACACCACAGTCCTAGAGCTTAAATCTGAAAATCTAAAATTGAAATTAGGAACTGGTAAAAAGAAATCTGATCACACACAACTCACTTTAGAAGAAAATGTAGGAAAAATGAAAGATGAGCTGTACAAAAGAGATGAGCAGATTAAAGTCCTAAAAGGAGATCTAGGAAAGGTGAAACATGAATTAGACAGAACTTGCAAATGGAACAAGGCCTCTGATGCACTCTCATGGTTGCAAGAGCATCACAGTAGCAACAAAAGAGGACTTGGCTATGGGACTCAAGCACCAAAGTGGGACCCTAAAAGCAAGTACCTCACACTTCCTGAGAACAAAATTTGCACACATTGTGGTAAAATTGGTCACTATAAAAGTGAATGTATTGCAAAAGAAAAGGCTAGTCAAAAGAACAAAGAATTTGTTCAAGGTAAAATTAGGCTGCCAGGTTGGGCTAAAAAGAATTTGATTCACCCTTTCGCCTATAGAAAGGGACCCAAACTAGTTTAGGTTCCTAAGACTAACCCCTGATTTCCTTTTGCGGGTCCAAGTGAAGGGGAGCAGCCAAATATAATACATGGATAGTGGTTGTTCAAAGCATATGACAGGAAGCAAGAACCAGTTCCTTTCACTTGAGGACCTCAAAGGAGGTAATGTCTCCTTTGGAAATGGGAAGAAAGGTGAGGTCATTGAGGTTGAAAAGGTAGGTAAGACTGACTCTCACTCTAAGAGAATGTCTACTTGATAGATGGCCTAAAGTACAGTCTAATCAGTGTATCACAATTATGTGATAAAGGTAACTTGGTAGCATTCACCACTACCAAATATTTTGTGATTAATCTTACCATTGACAAGATTGTTTTGTAGGGAAAAAGAGTAAACAATACATGCATTGTAGTTTTTCCACACATTCAGCAAATGAACTCACTTGCTTAAGTGTGTTGGACAATGATCCCCTCCTTTGGCACAAGAGACTTGGACATGCAAGTCTGAGTCAACTCAACAAATTAGTCTCCAAGGACCTGGTGATAGGGCTGCCTAACATCAAGTTCAAGGAAGACAAAGTTTGTGAGGCTTGTGCAAGGGGGAAGCAGGTAATATCCTCTTTTAAATGCAAGAAAGTGGTAAGTACCACCAGAACGATGGAACTGGTCCACATAGATCTCTGTGGTCCAATGAGAATATTAAGCAGAGGTGGTAAAAGACATGTGATGGTGCTTGTTGATGATTACTCTAGGTTTACTTGGACATTATTTTTAACATCTAAAGATGAAGCATTTGACATGTTTACTTCTTTTGTTAGAAAAACTCAGAAACAACTAGGTAATCAACTTGCATCAATTAGGTCTGATCATGGAACTGAATTTGAAAATGCTAAGTTTGCTGAATTTTTGCATGCTACATCATAAATATTTGCATGACTAGACCTCTTGTTAAGAAGATTCCCTATGAGTCACTTAAAGGGAGAAAGCTAAATATATCCCATCTTAGGGCATTTATATGCAAGTGCTTTGTACACAATAATGGCAAAGACTCCCTAGGTAAGTATGATCCCAGAAGTGATGAGGGAGTATTCGTGGGATATTCTTGACATAGTAAAGCTTATAAGATCTATAACAAAAGAACTATGTGTGTAGAAGAAAGTGTACATGTGATTTTTGATGAAACTAACACTCTTTCTGAGAGACAGGAACCTGAAGATGAAGCAATTGGGCTGGTAAGAATTTTAAAATGAAATTATAGCCCAGACTGAAGCTGCACCAGAAGAAGGAACAGGTGATGGAACAGGTTCTCCTACCCAGGGCAACATGACAGGGGGAATTGACTAGAGAGGAACTGATCCTCAAACCTCGAGGGAACCTGTCCATAAACCGATTCCTCAGTAACAAAACCAGGAAGGAACATCCAAAGAAATTGACACTCCTATTGCAACATCCACGAAATTAGATATAGATGAACCTGGTTCATCTGTTGATCAGAAGTTGTATAGGAGAATGATTGGTTCTCCTTTATATCTCACTACTAGCAGACCTGACATTGTGTGTAGTGTAGGTCTTTGTGCTCGATTTCAGGCAAATTCAAAGGAGTCCCACTTGACTAATGAAAAGAGAATATTGAGATACTTGAAAGGCACTTGCTTTTGGTATCCAAAAGGTAGTAATTTTAACCTAGTGGGATATGCTGACGCTGATTATGCAGGTTTCCTTGTGGATAGGAAGAGCACCTCAGGTATGGCACACTTCCTTCTTCATGTCTTGTGTCATGGGCTACCAAAAGGCAAAATTCAATGGTCTTATCTACTGCTGATGCTGAGTATGTTGTTGCTGCTTCATGATTGTGCTCAATTGCTATGGATCAAACAGTAGTTGATAGATTTTGGTATTGAAGTTGGTTGCATTCCTATTTTCTGTGATAACACTAGTGCTATTAGTATGACTAAGAATCCGGTTCATCATAAGAGAACTAAGCACATAGATGTTAGACACCATTTTTTTGAGGGACAACTATGAGAAAGGCTTGATCACTATGGAGTTTTGTGCTACTGACAAGCAAATTGCTGACATCTTCACAAAAGCCTTAGGTAGAAATCACTTTGAGAGGAACAGGTTGGAATTAGGGATGATTAAGATCACCTAAAAGGACCAGTTCAAGGTTAAACGAAAAAAAATGAAAAAAAATTGAAAAACAAATTTTGGTTAGAAAGTCAGTAAATTGTATAATTAGATTAAATCTTGCTCAGTCTCATACTTTCCATAGTATACTCTTGTGCCATGTTCTAAAATGACTCATTAATCTCTAATGATATTTTCTCTATTTTGGCAAATTTAGACTTACACAAGAGAATTTTCAGTGAAGAACCTGGTTCATCAAGATAACACAGTATGTTTTCTACACTCTGCATAATTTGAAATAACAATATTTGGATCATGAGCAGAGTCCTACCAAATACCAAACTCCTTTTGGACTTATCTGTTACAAATGAACCAGTCTCATTCAAAAGAGTCCGATCTTTCATTCCAAGGCATAACTTGTATCCATGCGCTTCATATTCGCCCGGAGTTCGCTCCCAGAAATATAGCCATCCCTGCCCCCTCACGTCAATCCCACGAGCCTCTTATCCATTCTATTGAACGACGGCGGGGGAGCAAATCCAACTAGAAAAACTCACATTGGGCTTAGGGATAATCAGGCTCGAACTGATGACTTCCACCACGTCAAGGTGACACTCTACCGCTGAGTTATATCCCCTTCCCCGCCCCATCGAGAAACTAGAACTGACTAATCCTAAGTCAAAGGGTCGAGAAACTCAACGCACT
>NW_017671424.1:111373-127934 GCF_001879085.1 Nicotiana attenuata | reverse complement strand
CTAAATACTCAGATTAGTATTTGCAACGTCCGCTTAGTCCTTTTTATAAGGCATAGTTGGGCGTGATCAATGTGTAAATATAGGTCCTAAATATAGGTCCCAATTGATTCAACAATTGGATTATTGGAGTTATCGGGTTATTAGTTTAGGATTTACTTTTTTAACCATAGGAATCCTTTCGGGAGCGGTATGGGCTAATGAAGCGTGGGGGTCGTATTGAAATTGGGACCCAAAAGAAACTTGGGCATTTATTACTTGGATCAAGGTAAAATTTCCATTTATTCATTAAAAGAAACGTCCCTTTTGAAGCTAGAATGGATTTTCCTTGATACCTAACATAATGCATGAAAGGATCCTTGTGTGAAATAGTCTTTTTGGGGATAGAGGGACTTGAACCCTCAAGATTTTTAATGTCGACGGATTTTCCTCTTACTATAATTCATTGTTGCCGGTATTGGTTTTTCTTCCATGACGTAAACCAAGCATTCATCTTAGATTCAATCCTATTCGAGAATCAAGCGTCGAACATCTAGAAGGGTTGGCTTATAGTTATCCAATTACAGATACCTCCCTCTCCTAACCGACCCTTTCTCAAATACTCAGAAATATCCATTTTTTGTAAATTCTTTTGAACCTTACCTTTTCTTATTATTCCACCTAGATAAATCCAAATGGACAAATTGATTAGGGCGAATAATTCCATATGTATAATTTGATTGATCTAAGTTCATGCAATTTATTAATAAAAATGAATAATTTATTTATTAATTATTAATATTTTGGTCAATCGTTGAATAAAATTAACTGAAAGGGAAATCGTTTCGCCCTTTTTTTAATTAATTTAATTTAATTACACGTCGTAAACCTATACAACAAGAATTATAATTATTGACAAAAATTCTTATATTCAAATTATTTTAACAATGAATTAATAACGAGGACTAAGCAACCTAAAGTGAATATTCATTGAGACGAAGTATGATATTAAGTGAAGGAAAGGGGAATTTTAGGAAAAATGTCTTTTTTTAAAGATCTTTTTCCCCTTACTCTTTAATATCATCGTAATTTTTTTGCTATCACTCTAGATCGTATATATAATAGTTGTATATTTTGATTCCCCTATTCTATTTCCTAAGTTAAGTAATTCTCTTGAGCCACCCACCATATTTATACATCGCTTTGGGCTAAGCTAAATAAGACTATTTCAATGATGGCCCTCCGTGGATTCACCTATATAAGCCGCGACTAGAGTTGCAAAAATAAGAGCTTGAATACAACTTGTAAATAATCCAAGGAGCATGACAAGTATAGGAACTACTTGCGTATACACTTAACAAAGTCTCCTCTTCTTTGAACAGTAAAGAGAGAAACAAATAAAAAAAGGGTCCGACATAAAAGCATGACTCTTGCTTTCCAATTGGTTGTTTTTGCATTAATTGCTACTTCATTAATCTTATTGATTAGTGTACCCGTTGTATTTGCTTCTCCTGATGGCTGGTCAAGTAACAAAAATATTGTATTTTCTGGCACATCCTTATGGATTGGATTAGTCTTGCTGGTGGGTATTTTTAATTCTCTTATCTCTTGAACCTATTCGTCACAGAGCCAAAACCAAAATGACCCCCCTAATTTTTCTCGGTTGTGAGACACATTAAATTGGAGTCTAAGTCCCCAAAGAAAGCTCAAATCAAATAAAGAAACAAAAAAATTAGAGGGGGGTCAAACTTCTTGAATAAAAATATACAATTAAAAAAATAATTGGAATCGTTCCGAAGAGAATATGTGCCCGGCACTGCACAAAAAAGATCCGATTATATATCATATATGTGTGGGTACATATTGTGTATCAAGAACAAAAAAATACGGATATGGTCGAATGTTAAAATTTCTCTTTGCCAAGGAGAAGATGTGGGTTCAAATTCCCGTTATCCACCCAAGATCCAAGATAAAGTAATTTTATTACTATTTATTTATTATTTAATTTCATAAATAGCATTAAATATATCCTTAAAATAAGGATTTGGTATAGATTTTTTTTCCATATCATTTTTTTTTTAACGAATACATCTCTACATATTCATCATCTAAAGATATATCTTTCATTACAATAGTTATATGACAGGTCGGTCTTTTTATTGGAAAACTACGTGGTTCCTTGGTAACTTCTAGTTCGATCAGGGAAACCACAGAAAATGAATCCGCTAATGAAGGTTACAGATTCGGTCAAGAGGAAGAAACTTATTACTTCGTAGCCGCTCATGGTTATTTTGGCCGATTGATGTTCCAATATGCTAGTTTCAATAACTCTCGTTCGTTACACTTCTTCCTAGCTGCTTGTCCTGAGAGAGGAAAAATATTCATATTAAATAAATATGAAGTAGAAGAACCTATATTCCAAATGAACAAATTCAAACTTGAAAAGGATCTTCCTTATTCTTGAAGAATGAGAGGCAAGGGGGTTGATCAGAAAGATCTTTTGTTCTACCTCTTCCCGTACCTTTGAATCCAGAAGTACCGGCGGAGGACCAAGAAATTACTCGACCCCGTACATCTGTAACAGTGACAATGGTATTATTGAAACTTGCTTGAACATGAATAACTCCCTTTGGTATTATACGTGCACCCTTACGTGAACCAATACGTCCATTCTTACACGAACTAATTTTCGGTATAGCTTTTGCCATTCTTTGAACAGTAAAGAGAGAAACAAATAAAAAAGGGTCCGACCCTCCTCAGTATCACCTGGTAAGAGGCTGTTGATTGTAATAGAAAATTTTAGAAGAATTAGGTTCGAATAAATTTCCTGGGATCCTCTTCCTTTCGAACTACAAACATGGGAATCGTTGATTCTCTTCTGAATCATATAGATTCATATCCGAAATAGGTTGACAATAAGTTCTTTCAAAATTGAGTATTCGCTCTCTGTTAGAGGTGTTCCAGTATCTTTCCATATATGGGATTGAGATAGCATCCAATTCTATTTATTTGCTATATCTATTTGATCTGATCAATCTGAATTACTCTTATGTCTTATAATTTGAATTGCTAGATTTTTTATTTCCAATCTGAATCGGTGTCTACATTCCCAAGAAGTAATTGAGTAAACCATTGACAGTAGTTCCACGGGCATCGAAAAGAAAGAGTAAACCTTATCGATTTTTAACGCCTGAACCATGATATGAAATAAGTCGATAAAGCATAAATCCAATTTCAAAAATTTGAAAGCGGTAAATGCGCAATATGTGACCCTTTTGAAGATCTTATTCTGCATAGTATCTCGTTAGACAACCACTATGTTTATATCATTTCTTTCTCATACAAAGTGCGTATACACTTAACAAAGCCACATCTTCTTTGAACGGTAAAGAGAGAAACAAATAAAAAAAGGGTCCGGCCCTCCTTAGTATCACTTGGTAAGAGGTCGTTGATTGGAATAGAAAGTTTCGGAAGAATTAGGTTCGAATAAATTTTCTGAGATCATCTTCCTTTCGAACTACAAACATGGGAATCGTTAAAATAGCTCTTTGATTGAAAGAGGATTATTCCTATAATACATTACTCCAGTCGAGTCCAATGGAATTTCAAAATCAAGATATTTTTATTTTATTCAAAACGTGTTGCAGAACGATGTAGAAAGCAATTGATATTGATACGGTTTGCTTCCTTAACTCAATTAGTAGGACCCCTAGAGTCCACTTCTTCCCCACACTACGAGTGAAAGGGAAAAAGTAAAGACTACCATTAAAACAGCCCTATGTCTCTTATCCCTGGGAGGTCTTCCTCCACTAGCAGTTTTTTTTTGGAAAACTCTATTTATTCTGGTGTGGACGGCAGGCAGGCCTATATTTCTTGGTTTTAATAAGACTCCTTACAAGTGTTGTTTCTATCTACTATTATCTAAAAATAATAAAGTTATTAATGACTGGACGAAACCAAGAAATAACCCCTCACGTGCAAAATTATAGAAGATCCCCTTTAAGATCAAACAATTCCATCGAATTGAGTATGATTGTATGTGTGATAGCATCTACTATACTAGGAATATCAATGAACCCGATTATTGCAATTGCTCAGGATAGCCTTTTTTAGCTTCTAGGGTCTATTTCTTAGTTCAAGATCCCTCTTACTAACTGGAATCAAAGAATTAGTAGATCTGTTTCGCCCAAAATGGGAATGGGCTAGGGTTATGAACTTATAATCTGATGATCGAGTCGATTCCATGATTATAAGTTCATTCCATACCGGACCAGGCCGGAATAGGGTTATATACATTCTCATTATGAGAAGGGGTCATTCGGGCCTATCTAAATAGATACTATGTTTACATATGGATTCCTACATCATTACATTCCATTTAGGATTAGGAATACGCGTAATCGGACCTGCTTTTTACATATCTCTATTGGGACCCTATTCACCTCTTTGAGTGAATCGAGAAATAGGTTTGATTGTCCATCTTTTTGATATATATCAGGCATTGCATTCTCCGGATAATTCAAATCGAAGCAATTGGATGTCCAACTCGGGCCTATATGACATGACCGATCAATAGATCCACCTTTGTCATATATTCCATACATCACACTAGATAGATATCATATTCATGGAATACGATTCACTTTCAAGATGCCTTGGTGGTGAAATGGTAGACACGCGAGACTCAAAATCTCGTGCTAAATAGCGTGGAGGTTCGAGTCCTCTTCAAGGCATAATATTGAGAATGCTCATTGAATGAGCATTCTCAATAAGAGAGCTCGGATCGAATCGGTATATCAATACCGATTCGATCCGAGCTCTTGGAATTGGAATAAATTCGGCAGCGGATCGCGAAATCTTGGTGATCTTCTCTATCTAATGAATGGGGAGTCCGCTTTAAAATCGTCCGCCCTGCACCCACCCCCCGAGTATATGCTTCAACAGGAATCACACAAGGGTAGATTAGAAACCTCTGGTAAAATGCCCGCCCGTAACCCAGCAGATAAAGTACATTACATAGTCCAGGGATTGGCGACTTACCCATTCAGTGACTTTGGCACTGGACGTTCCCAAAATGGGGACTATCGGGGGTAAATTCAATATAATAGACGCCTGTTGGCATTCCAGCCTTCCTTCTCCTTTCAGGGCCTATCCGAAAGAGAATCCAGTACTTCTTGGTCGTGAATATCTGAACTGGTTGTTTGCTGTTCAAGAATTCTTGTTTAGGCAGTTCATACCATCCATACATAGTGTTTTGNCGGAATGGAATTCCGAGAGTTTCAGTAGCTCCGTTAGGTGATTTGGATGTGTGTGCAAAATTTCAGGTCATTCGGAGATGTTTTGGTCGGGTTTTGATCGAATGCGTATTGGGGAAGTTTTGAAGAAACTTAGGCTTGAATTCGATGTGATTTAATGGTTTTAGCATTGTTAGACGTGTTTTGAGGATTGGAACAAGTTTGAATAATGTTTTAAGTTCATACATATCAAAAGTTCTGAAATCCGACCACAAATGGTCCTTCAAATCCTTAATCAAAGACCTAAGTTCCCAAGCCCTAGTTTCCTCCATATTTACCCAATTTTCCCACAAATTTCAAGTCTAATCCGTGAAATAATATCATAAGGACGAGTTTTTATGATCCAAAACCTTACCTCAATGAAGTCTCCTTGAATTCCCTTTCCAGAATCGCCCAAAAGCTCCAGAAATCGTGTTTAAAAATGGTGAAACCTCTGAAAATCGCGAAGGAAAAATTATATACATTCTGACCCAGGTTTTTCGCACCTGCGGTCCAAATCCCGCTCCTGCGGTCTAGACCACCGCACCTGCGGTTTTCACTTAAGTGACCATTTCTGCATCTGCGGTTAAGATATCGCACCTGCATTGCCGCAGGTGCGCCTCCTCGATCGCTTCTGCGGTTCCAGCTAATCTTCTACCAGCCCAAACTACTAGCTCGCGATGTGTTTGTCCCCTCCGAATCAGACCTCCGGATGCTCCAAATCTAGGCAAAATCAGAACATAACCATCAAAATATGCTAAGAGGACAAAGCCCACTCGAAAACAATCGAAAAATAACGTGAATCCCGAAATTAGCCAAACCCGACCCCCGAGCCCACGTCTCGGAATTTGATAAATTTTACATCATTAGACTCCTTATCTCCCCACGAGTTCATACATATCAAAAGTTCTGAAATCCGACCACAAATGGTCCTTCAAATCCTTAATCAAAGACCTAAGTTCCCAAGCCCTAGTTTCCTCCATATTTACCCAATTTTCCCACAAATTTCAAGTCTAATCCGTGAAATAATATCATAAGGACGAGTTTTTATGATCCAAAACCTTACCTCAATGAAGTCTCCTTGAATTCCCTTTCCAGAATCGCCCAAAAGCTCCAGAAATCGTGTTTAAAAATGGTGAAACCTCTGAAAATCGCGAAGGAAAAATTATATACATTCTGACCCAGGTTTTTCGCACCTGCGGTCCAAATCCCGCTCCTGCGGTCTAGACCACCGCACCTGCGGTTTTCACTTAAGTGACCATTTCTGCATCTGCGGTTAAGATATCGCACCTGCATTGCCGCAGGTGCGCCTCCTCGATCGCTTCTGCGGTTCCAGCTAATCTTCTACTTGGTCGCATCTGCGGCTGCCTTCTGCTTCTGCGAGCATCGCACCTGCAGCCTACCAACTACAGGTGCGGTTATGACAGCAACAAAATGGCTTCAGCTTCCCAACTCAACTCCAAAACCTTCCGTCAACCATCCGAAATCACCCCGAGGCCCCCAGGACCTCAACCAAAAGCACCAACAAGTCTTATACTACCATCCAAACTTATACAAATCTTCAAAACACCTCAAACAACATCAATTCAACCAAAACACATCGGCTTCAAGCCTAAGGTTCTCAAAATCTTCCGAATTACGCTTTTGATCAAAAAGTCTATCAAACCACGTCCGAATGACCTGAAATTTTGCATACACATCCCAAATGACACAACGGACCTATTGCAACTCTCGGAATTTCATTCCGACCCCTATATCAAAATCTCACCTATCAACCGAAAAACGCCAAAATTCCATTTTCGTCAATTCAAGCCTAAATCTACTACGGACCTCCAAAACACATTCTGATCACTCTCCTAAGTCCCAAATCATCTCCCGAAGCTATCCGAATCATTGAAATTCACATCCGAGCCCTATAACACATAAGTCAATATCCGGTTGACTTTTCCAACTTAAGCTTTCTTAAAAGAGACTAAGTGTCTCAAACATTACCAAAACCTCTCCGAACCCGAGTCAACCAACCCGATAACATAAAATACAGCTGAATAAGGCAATAAGAAGCAGAAATGGGGGAAACAGAGTGGCAACTCATGAAACGACCGGCTGGGTCGTTACAGCTAGGGTTATGAACTTATAATCTGATGATCGAGTTGATTCCATGATTATAAGTTCATTCCATACCGAACCAGACCGGAATAGGGTTATATACATTCTCATTATGAGAAGGGGTCATTCGGGCCTATCTAAATAGATACTATGTTTACATACGTATTCCTACATCATTACATGTAAGACCTATTGCTCATGCAATTTGGGATCCTCATTTTGGTCAACCGGCCGTGGAAGCTTTTACTCGAGGGGGTGCTCTTGGACCAGTGAATATCGCTTATTTTGGTATTTATCCGTGGTGGTATACAATCGGTTTACGCACTAATGAAGATATTTATACTGGCGCTCTTTTTCTATTATTTCTTTCTACCATATCCTTAATAGCAGGTTGGTTACACCCACAACCGAAATGGAAACCAAGCGTTTCCTGTTTCAAAAATGCCGAATCTCGTCTGAATCATAATCTGTCAGGAAATTGGTTGTTTTTGCATTAATTGCTACTTCATTAATCTTATTGATTAGCGTACCCATTGTATTTGCCTCTCCGGATGGCTGGTCAAGTAACAAAACTGTTGTATTTTTTGGTACATCCTTATGGATTGGATTAGTCTTTCTGGTGGGTATCCTTAATTCTCTCATCTCTTGAACCTATTCATCGCAGACCCAAAACCAAAATGAACTCCCTAATTTTTCTCGATTGTGAGACACATTAAATTGGAATCTAAGTCCCCAAAGAAAGTGCAAATCAAATAAAGGAAAAAAAATTGGGGGGGGGGGGGCAAACTTCTTGAATAAAAAGAATACAATTAAAAAAAAATAATTGGAATCGTTCCGAAGAGTATATGTGTCCCGGCACTGCAGAAACATTCCGGGGCTACAAAGATAGTTATTAAATCGTTAGCACCGCATAAAAACATTCCCCCTAGAGTAGCTGTTAAGACGAATAAGAGAAACTCTGTTATAGCCATTTCTGTACATTCAATGTACTCTACGGATAGAGGAATACATAGTTCCTCTTGCCTAGCATGCAAGATTTACCTCCGTGGAAAGGATGATTCATTCGGATCGACATGAGAGTCCAACTACATTGCTAGAATCCATGTTGTATATTTTAAAGAGGTTGACCTCTTTGATTCTCTCATGGTACACTCCTCTTCCCGTCGAGCCCCTTTTCTCCTCGGTCCCACAGAGACAAAATGTAGGACTGGTACCAACAATTCATCAGATTCACTGAGTCGGGATCACTAACTAATACTAATCTAATATAATAGTCTAATATATCTAATATAATAGAAAAGATCTGTCTTTTCTGTCCGCAGGGTCGTATATTCTTTGTGCTGATCAACGATGAATACAATATTGGGCACCCATGTCATATATTTAATCCCGCCCAGATATGCTTGCAACTATTGCAGCATGACATTTTCATTAACATGTTCACAATGTTCAGGGCAATCTGTGTATTACATTTGAACATGTCACAGTAACATTCTTTCACTCATCAATTTCATTTGCATCCTTC
Organism: Nicotiana attenuata; assembly: GCF_001879085.1. Taxonomy (NCBI): domain Eukaryota; kingdom Viridiplantae; phylum Streptophyta; class Magnoliopsida; order Solanales; family Solanaceae; genus Nicotiana; species Nicotiana attenuata. The sequence goes on along the minus strand of NW_017671424.1, from coordinate 119,054 downwards.
TCTATCTTTGTAGAGCATGAGGATCTGGGGAAAGTGATTTAGTACAATGCCTAGCATACGATAGGTAGTCTTTAACTTAGAGTTACAAGCACATAAATTAAGGATAGGTAGTCCTGAACTTAGAGTTTCAAGTTCAAAAAATAAGGACATGTAGTCCTCAACTTAAAGTTACAAGTTCAAAAGTTAAGGATATGTAGTCCTAAACTTGGAGTTACAAGCTCAGAAACTAAGGACTAGTAGTCCTTAACTTAGACTTACAAGCTCATAAATTAAGGACAGCTAGTCCTGAACTTACAGTAACAAGCTCATAAGTTAAGGACACTTGGTCCTGAACTTTATGAGCAGAAGAGTATTTTCGTCCGGGCGGGTAAAAGTTTTATTAAAGCAGTGGCTAAAAACTAAAGACATTTTAAACAATGACTTAAATGTAAATACATGTGGTAGAAATGGCGTGGGGTAGCCACTGTTTAAGCTGGTATTTACTTTTTATCCAGTATTTTTAATGCTTAGCAATAGTAGCCACTAGTCTATTAAAATTAATATGAAAAGACTGTGTTACCCTTTCCTCCCCAAACGGAAATACACCGATGCATTCAAAACATAAAGACTTCGTATTCTCTGGTGTTTTTAACTTGAAATATGTTGTGTATTTCCCAGTTCCCAGAAGTGTTAGAGAAGAGGAGACTGGCAATCCAGCTACTGAGGTGACACTATCTAAGCAATGCTCAACTCAAGAAACAAGAACAAAGAGCCCAGGTAAATTAAGACCATTGTTTTGTGTGTATCAATATAATATTTTCTTTAGGTTTTAATTTGCGCTTGTTCACTACCGTTATGATTGACAACGATGCTTTTTGGTTTTAAAAACAGCTGCTTATACAAAGATTGCGGATTCTGAGTCAAATGATGATAGTGACGAAGAAGTTCCTTATGATATTGATCCAGAGATAGAAATAGTCACGCAAAATGTTGAACAGAAAACTCCTTCAGTCAGTTCAGATGAAATACAAGTACTTGGTAGCAAGGAAATGTAGTCTTGAAGTCCTAAAGTTAAGTTCAATAGTTAACGACACAAGTTCAAAAGTTAAGGACAGGCAGTTCTTAACTTACAGTTACAAGTTCTAAAGTTAAGGACAGACAGTCCTTAACTTATAGTTACAAGTTAAAGTTGACAGGCAGTCCTAAGTTACAGTTACAAGTTCAAAAGTTAAGGACAATAGGTCCTTAACTTTGATTTCCAAGTTCAAAAGTTAAGGACAGACAGTACTTAACTTACAGTTACACGTTCAAAAGTTAAGGACAAGTAGTCCTTAACTTACAGTTACAAGTTCAAAAGTTAAGGACTATAGGTCCTTAACTTTGACTTACAAGTTCAAAAGTTAAGGACGCTTGGTCTTGAAGTTTGAGTTCCAAGTTCAAAAGTTAAGGACATGTAGCCTTGAAGTCCTGAACTTAGAGTTCCAAGTTCAAAAGTTAAGGACATGTAGTCCTGAAGTCCTGAACTTAGAGTTACAGGTTCAAAAGTTAAGGACATGTAGTCCTGAAGTTCTGAACTTGGAGTTCCAAGTTCAAAAGTTAAGGACATGTAGTCCTGAAGTCCTGAAGTTAAGGACATGAGCAGAAGCGTATTTTCGTCCGGGCAGTTAAAGTTTATTAAAGGAGTGGCTAAAGACTAAAGACATTTTAAACGGTGGCTTAAAAGTAAATACATGTGTTATTAGTGGCCAACCGTGCACTTCCCCCAATACATGTGTTATTACTAGCTAACCGTGCACTTCCCCAGATTGGCAAACCTTTGGCCCATCAAGCGAACTCATGCAGGAAAAATTCTAAACCCATTTCTAGAGTGATGTTAGGTGATGACTCCACACTTGTGTTATTTATTTTGACGCCCCTACCTCTTTTTCGTATTCTAATTCATTTCTAAGGATACATCACAACTTAAGATGTCCAATGAGTTATATCTTATATGTACAGTTCATTTGGCCGAATGAAAAGCAATGTCAAGGTTAGAGGATGTCTCTGCATTTGGTCTTTCTTGTTTCTTCCTTCTTTAGTCAAAGAGATAATTTATTTTGTTTAATATATTCAAGGATGATGCAGTATCAAAACGAATATTCAGTCAATGCTTAAAATAATTAATAAGCATACGAGAGCATTGAGATTTTATATAAATGATCTTTCAATGTTTATTCCTGAAAGTTTATAATTCTAATGAAAGCATAAAGAGTTTTTAAAATTGTCTTTATGAACATATTACAACATGCAAGTATTTTCGATAAATCAAATGTAGGAAGAAAATTCTAGTATAAAAAAAAAAACTACAAACACATACGCATTTTCGAGAAATCAAACGTAGGATGACCAATTTTGAAATTAAATTTTGATGGGCAGTGTTACCTTAAATTTATTGTCCAATTCTTGAGGTAAACATCTTATATATGATTGTTTTGTTCTATTGTGGATTGCTTATGTGAAATTGAAATATAAAGAGTGTTTAAGCTAATATGAAAAATATCTATATTTGTGAATTAATGTTCATATACGTATATAATAATTTCATCTCTATAACGAGTAATATTCCTTTTTTAAAATGTAATAGAATCATTTTTTCACCGTTGCATGAAACTCAGATGAAAGAACCATATATTTTTTACAAATAAGAAGTTTTCAGTACTTAGTTATAGAATTCAGTGAATAATAAATTTACATTTATCTTTTTACAATTAAATATCTTGCTTGATGCATCATGTAGGATTTAAGCTCGTGACATGTGTTTAATATACATTTCGAACAATATTACTTTTGTCATATAAATATTTTTTTATAGTGATCCTTTTCCCATTACTAACCATTTTACATCAAAGAGTTGTACATTTACTATAAATGTGTTAATCGGGCGGGCCGACCCACTAACAGTCCGGTTCGACTTGGGTCAGATCGGGTCAGCCCGATCCGATAAGGGGTGGGACGGTTTGGTTAGGGTAGGGGGTTGTTCCACATGGGGGCGGGTTTTTTTTGGTACCAGTGCACCAGAACCCAGCTAGCCCGGTATCCTGTTCACGGGTTTTAACCGGGTTTCAGCCCGGTTACCGTTGCAAATTTTTTTAAAATTTTTTTTGACCGTTGAAAGCGGTCAAAATCAAAAAATGACTGTTGGGCAACGGCCATTTTTTTTACTCTTTTTGCCATTTCGGCCTACCCCTTACTAAATAGCTCCTCACCCCTAATATTGGTAAATTATACTTTTAGCATTTTAAAAACTATATGTAGCCCCCCTCTTCTTCATTTTTTCTTATTACTTGCTTTCTTCTTCTACTTTAATTCTCTCTCAATTCCCTCTTGATTATTGAATTGCTTTTCGATTAATTATTATTTAAGTTTTATTAATTATGTACGGTAGCCACTATAAAATTACAATTATCAAGTGAAATAATATATCATTTTTGTTAGGTTCAACTTCAATCATGCTCCGTGCTCTCTACAGTGCGCTCACATGTTTGGGAACATATTGAGGTGGTAGAAGAAAATGAAGAAGTTCTCAAAGCAGAGTGCAAGAACTGTGGTTGAGTCTTTAATGTTCATCCAAAGAAGGAGGGCACGTATGGTTTAAGGAGGCATATCAAGGGTTGTCTTGAGCGTCTTCCAGAAATTTGTATTTAAGTTGATTTGAGGCAATTTGTGTTATTTTGAATTTATTAAACTTATTTAAGCTTAATGTGTTAGTTTATTAGACAACTTGCTTTTATTGGCATTTGCCAACAGTAAACACTAAACTTTTAATTTTTGTAAAACTTTTAATTTTTGTAAACTTTAATTTGTAAGTTGAAAAATAAAAAAATGAAAATAGAACTTGCAAGTTAATCTGAAGTATTATTGTGCAATGAAAATATGAAATGAAAGCCTTTGAAATATGATCCTTACATATTAGAGGATGTTTGGCTTATAAGCTGGTCAAACTAGCTTATAAGCACTTTTCGGCTTATCTACGCGTTTGATAAAGTTAAAAGTGCTTATAAGCCAAGTGCTTATAAGTCAAAAATAAGCCAAAAGCCATAAGTTGGTCACCCCCAGCTTATCAATTTTTAGCTTATATGCATTTTAAATTTGACCAAGATTTTATTATTTTATTCTTAAAATATTCTTTTAGAACAAAACTCTTACATCGATACTCACTACCTCAAGTATTGTTTCAACCTAAACCCCCTTCCCCCTGCCTATTCAAGTCTGCAATTCTCATTGACTATTTAAGATAAGCAAATTCTCTATTCCTTTGCATATTTGTATCTATGTGATTGTGTATTAATCTTTGAAATGTTGTGGTGATGAAGATAGTGTTTGTTTCTCTTCAAATATTTTGTCCTATTTAGCTTTATTTTTTACTGAAAAACTTTTGTCAATTTATTAATTATTATAACTTATGATTATATGCTTATCATAAAATAAATTATATTTATCATAAAAGTTATCTTATCTAATGTCACGACCCCAGTTCGCCCTCCGTGAACTATCATGACGGCACCTAGTCTCTACGACTAGGTAAGCCTAACAATGCGGATAAACAACTAATCTTGCGGAATAAATAATCAAAAGCCGAATAACTGAAAGAAATAGTATTTAAATGTTGCTTGGCATATACACACAACTTTCCAAAGTCTGTTACACTATCCCAAAACCCGGAAATTCACGGATCCACAAGCTGAGAAATATACTACATAGCTCTAATCTCCGGAATGTCTAATCAAGAACATAAAGTACAGAAGGGCTAAACACTAAATGCAAGAATAGAAAGAGACTTCTCGGTCTGCGGACGCGGCAGATGTACCTCGAAGTCCCGTAGAATCATCTCGCCTCAAGAATGATAAGCCTGAGTAGAGGTACCTGGATCTGCACATGAAAAACATGCGCAGGAAGGGCATGAGTACACCACAGCGGTACTCAGTAAGTGCCAAGCCTAACCTCGGTTGGGTAGTGACGAGGAAGGTCAGGGCCCTACTGAGGTTAAATAAGATATAAGGTTTAACAGTGTGAAATAACAGTGTAAGTGAGTAACACAAGATATAAAGGACAACATCAACTATCACAGAGGCAAGTAAAACACAGTAAAAGAACACAACTCAGCTCCAAGATAACAATCGAGGATCTCCCAGGATACCGTCCTGTAGTCCCCAAATATAAATATCATCTACAGTGGATCTCCCGGGTTCAGTCCCGTAGTCCAACGCATAAATGTGCAGGGGAATCTCCCGGAATACAATTCCGTAGTCCCAAAGTAAACATACAGGGGAGCTCCCGGGATACCATCCCGTAGTCCCAAAGTAAAAGTGCAGGGGAGATCTCCCAGAATACCGTTCCGTAGTCCCAAAGTAAATACACAGCAGCAAACAAGAATTCAATCCAATCGATTTCATATCAAAGTGAAGCAGGTAATCCTAACCTAGCATGATTCACGTGATACAATTAAGGCAGTTAAGGCAAATAGAGCAATTTAGTCAAGTAGACATGTTTCTCTAAGCTACAGTAGGTTTAATGTCCAAACAGTGTAAGCAAGAAAAGGAAGAACACAATTCAAGGCTATTTTTAAAGAAAAACCGAATTTCCAACAATTAGCACAAGTACGCGCTCGTCACCTCACGTACGAGGCATTTCAATTACCACAATATCAATCCTAAGGGGAAAAGTCCCCCCACACAAGGTTAGACAAGCCACTTACCTCGAACAAGTGCAAGTCAACCCGAAACCACGCCTTTGCCACGAGTATCCGACTCCAAATGGCCCAAATCTATTTAATTAAATTTCATAATGTAAATAACACTTCAATTAACTGATTCTATAATTAAATTCTAAACTAATACGCGAAATTAGGTAAAATGACCAAAATGCCCCTCAGGTCCACATCTCGGAATCGGGTAAAATTTACTTTTTCAGAAACCTCGTACTCTCACGAGTCTATACATAACAAGAACACTGAAATCGGGGTCCAAATGACCCCTCAAATCCTCATTTAAAGGCCTCTTAAACTCAAGCCCTAATTACCCATTTTTTCCAAATTTCTCATCACTAATTAGGTCTTTAATCACATAAAAATGAGTTACGAAGTCAAGGACGTTACCTCCAAGTGATTCCTCTTTGTTTTCCTCAAAAATCTCTCTCAAAATCTTCAAACCCGGATGAAAATGGTGAAAGGATGGCTCAATTTCGCGAAGGCAACTATTTATATGTTCTGCCCAGCTAATTCCGCATTTGCGACCCTGGGACCGCATCTGCAGTCCCGCTTCTGCGGAGACTTAGTCGCATCTGCGACTTTCATTAATTGACCAGAAATCCGCATCTGCGATTACCCTTTCGCAGATGCGTCACCGCTTCTGCGGTATTCCTTCCGCATCTGCGGAACCTGAAGAAAAGGCAAAAATTTGCTTCTGCGGTCTCCTTAGCCGCTTCTACGAAGCAGCAAAAAAATACAGCAGCTGCTACATTTCCTCAACTCCCCGTTAACCATCTGAAATCACCCCGAGGCCCCCGGAACCTCAACCAAAAGCACAAATATCACCTAATACCTTATTCAAACTTGTACCAATCTTTAAAACACTCCAAACAACATCAAAATAACCAAAACACATCGGATTCAAGCCTAAGTTTCTAAAATCCTCCGAATTCCGCTTTTGATCAAAAACCCAACCAAACCACATCCGAATGACCTGAAATTTTGCACACACATCCCAAATGACATAACGGAACTACTGAAACTCTCGGAATTCCATTCCGACCCTCGGATCAAAATCTCACTATCGAACCGGAAACTTCAAAATTCGACCTTTCGGCATTTCAAGCCTAAATTAGATAAGGACCTCCAAAACACAATCCGACCACGCCCCTAAACCCGAAATCACCTAACGGAGCTAACAGAACCATCGGATTCCCATTCCGAGGCCGTCTTCACATTGTTCCGACTACGGGCAACTTTCCAACACTTAAGCTCTCATTTAGGGACTAAGTGTCCCAAAACTCTCCGAAACTCAAAACCGAACGTCCGTGCAAATCGAAATAGCAGAAATAAACTTGGGGAAAGTAGTTAATAGGGGATCGGGGTGTAAACTCCAAAAACGACCGGCCGGTTCGTTACATCCTCCCACACTTAAACATTCGTTCGTCCTCGAACGAGTACAAAGACATACTTGAATTAGTGAAAAGATGAGGGTACTGGCTGCGCATATCCTGCTCGGTCTCCCAGGTCGCCTCCTCGACCGGCTGACCCCGCAACTGAACCTTCACTGATGCAATGTTCTTTGACCTCAGCTTCCTGACCTGCCTGTCCAATATTGCCACTGGCTCCTCAACATAAGATAGATCCTTTTCCAACTGTACTGAGCTGAAATCTAACATGTGCGACGGATCACCGTGATACCTCCGGAGCATCGAAACATGAAAAATCGGATGAACTCCTGCCAAGCTGGGAGGTAAGGCAATCTCGTAAGCAACCTCCCCAACACGCCTCAATATCTCAAAAGGGCCAATAAACCTCGGACTCAACTTCCCCTTCTTCCCAAATCTCATAACGCCCTTCATGGGCGAAACCCGAAGCAGAAACCGCTCTCCAACCATATAGGAAACATCACGAACATTCCGGTCCGCGTAACTCTTCTGTCTGGACTGGGCTGTACGGAGTCTATCCTGAATCACC
>NW_017671424.1:104589-108430 GCF_001879085.1 Nicotiana attenuata | reverse complement strand
CTGCTCATCCTCTGAAGCCGCTGCCCTATCCTCGGGCTGAACTGGTACTGCAGGCGGCGCAGGAATAACCTCTGGGACCTGCTCAACATGCACTCGCTACTCAGGAGTGCGGGCGGCGGGAGTCTGTACTCCTCCCCCGGCCTGGGATGTGGCTGCAGCAAGGGGAAGCAACCCTGCCTGAGCCAAAGTGTTGTACATGCTTATAAATTGTGCCAAAGTCTCCTGGAGTGCTGGAGTAGTAGTGGCAGACGTATCAGGTGTCTGGACTCCGGATGGTACTGCTGGTGGTACCTCGGCGGCAGCTCGCGCGGGTGCTCTGGCTGCACTACGAGTGGGTCCTCGGCCTCTACCCCGGCCCCGGCCCCGGCCCCGGCCCCGGCCTCTGACGGCTCCAGTAGGGGGCGTGTGTGCCTGGTCATCTCGAGTAGCACGTGTCCTCACCATCTGTGAAAGAATAGAAAGACATAAGTTTAGAATTGGGATATCAAAAATCTCGCACGACAAGGAACTCAAATGAAGTGAAATTTTTCCTAACAGTTACATAGCCTCTCGTAAATAAGTACAGATGTCTCCGTACCGATCAGCGAGACTCTAATAAACCGGCTTGTGATCCATGACTCCTATGAACCTAGAGCTCTGATACCAACTTGTTACGACCCCAGTTCGCCCTCCATGAACTATCGTGACGGCACCTAGTCTCTACGACTAGGTAAGCCTAACAATGCGGAGAAACAACTAATCTTGCGGAATAAATAATCAAAAGCCAAATAACTGAAAGAAATAGTATTTAAATGCTGCTTGGCATATACACACAACTTTCCAAAGTCTGATACACTATCCCAAAACCCGGAAACTCACGGATCCACAAGCTGAGAAAAACACTACATAGCTCTAATCTCCGGAATGTCTAATCAAGAACATAAAGTACAGAAGGGCTAAACACTAAATGCAAGAATAGAAAGAGACTTCTCCGTCTGCGGACGCGGCAGATGTACCTCGAAGTCCCGTAGAATCGCCTCGCCTCAAGAATGATAAGCCTGAGTAGAGGTACCTGGATCTGCACATGAAAAATATGCGTAGGAAGGGCATGAGTACACCACAACGGTACTCAGCAAGTGGCTTGTCTAACCTTGTGTGGGGGACTTTTTCTCTTAGGATTGATATTGTGGTAATTAAAATGCCTCGTACGTGAGGTGACGAGCGCGTACTTGTGCTAATTGTTGGAAATCCGGTTTTTCTTTAAAAATAGCCTTGAATTGTGTTCTTCCTTTTCTTGCTTACACTATTTGGACATTAAACATGTTGTAGCTTAGAGAAACATGTCTACTTGACTTAATTGCTCTATTTGCCTTAACTGCCTTAATTGTATTACGTGAATCATGCTAGGTTAGGATTACCTGCTTCACTTTGATATGAAATTGATTGGATTGAATTCTTGTTGTTGCTGTGTATTTACTTTGGGACTACGAAACGGTATTCCGGGAGATCCCCCTGCACTTTTACTTTGGGACTACGGGACGGTATCCCGGGAGCTCCCCTGTATGTTTACTTTGGGACTACAGAATTGTATTCCGGGAGATTTCCCTGCACATTTATGCGTTGGACTACGGGACTGCACCCGGGAGATTCACTGTAGATGATATTTATATTTGGGGACTACATGACGGTATCCTGGGAGATCCCCGGTTGTTATCTTGGAGCTGAGTTGTGTTCTTTTACTGTGTTTTACTTGCCTCTATGATAGTTAATGCTGTCCTTTATATCTTGTGTTACTCACTTACACTGTTATTTCACACTGTTAAACCTTATATCTTATTTAACCTCAGTAGGGTCCTGAACTTCCTCGTCTCTACCCAACCGAGGTTAGGCTTGGCACTTACTGAGTACTGTTGTGGTGTACTCATGCCCTTCCTGCGCATGTTTTTCATGTGCAGATCCAGGTACCTCTACTCAGGCTTATCATTCTTGAGGCGAGGCGCTTCTACGGGACTTCGAGGTATATCTGCCGCGTCCGCAGACCGAGGAGTCTCTTTCTATTCTTGCATTTAGTGTTTAGCCCTTTTGTACTTTATGTTCTTGATTAGACATTCCGGAGATTAGAGCTATGTAGTGTTTTTCTCAGCTTGTGGATCCGTGAGTTTTCGGGTTTTAGGATAGTGTATCAGACTTTGGAAAGTTGTGTGTATATGCCAAGCAGCATTTAAATACTATTTCTTTCAGTTATTCAGCTTTTGATTATTTATTCCGCAAGATTAGTTGTTTTCCGCATTGTTAGGCTTACCTAGTCGTAGAGACTAGGTGCCGTCACGATAGTTCACGGAGGGCGACCTGGGGTCGTGACATCTAAGCACAGTTGTATTTATAATAAAATGACAAATAGAATATTTTGTATTTGAATCGATGTGGAATCTTAAATTTTGAAGAAATTACGCCCTTATAAGTGTAAACAGTTCTAAGGTTATTTAAGTCATTTTAACAGAAAAAGAGCTTATCATCACTTTTTTATAAAATACTGCAGCAGCTTATTATCAATTTCAGCACTTATATCCAAACACGTAACTGCTTATTTATTAAATCAGTTTCAGCACTTAAGAGTGCTTTTCAGCACCTAATGCTTATCAGCTACTTCAAATAAGCTAATCCAAATGGGCTCTAAGTTAGGTTGCGTAACTTATTATTTTTGGCTTGTTTTAAATATTTTTTAATTTTATCAAACATTGAAAAAAGTTAAAAAACTAATTTGACCAACTTAAAAGTCAATCCAAACACCCTATAAAGTTCGAGGTGGGATAGATATACCTTACTAAGAGTTGGAGCTCCAAAAATTTAGAAAATTCTGGTAGTAGTAGGTTATTCATTTTTAATAAGCCTTATTCAATGCAAATTCAAATGAGTATGTAAGTAAAAGAATGGGAGAGGTTGTATGCATTGTTAGTATTTATAGGATTGATGCGTTTTCATTTGTTATATTAGGTTACCCACTTTATCTTTTTAGTTTTTGATATATATATATATATATATACACACACACTTTCTCTAAAATAATTTTTTTGTAATTACGTTTTATATGATTTGTGAAGTGTAGATTATTTTTATATGCTTATAAATATTAAACTCTAGTACTATAAAATATAGCTCACGGGTTGGTTAAAGGTAGTCGGCCGGTTAGTCACTCCCTCGTAATGACTATGTCTATATTAGGTATGTAATATTTTATTAAGCATTATTTCTTTTACCTAATTAATGTAATGATACATAATAAGGCATGCTCTTAGCAATTTTTAACATTTGTATTATGAATTCACGCTTTGTTTAATTACTTTCATTCACGTATTCTATTTCTTTCTTAACTCTTTCGCTTCCTTTTGACTGTGAGTCTGTGACTATTTTTTTATACACGAAAAAAAGAAATCTGACTATAGGAATCTAAAAATTCTGTTGGATTTTGTTGTTTAATAATAAAAGAAGTGTAAATGGAAAATGGTGGGAAAAAAAATGGAGGAAAGTGAAATTTTGAATGAGTTCACTAATGCACTTTGTCCCTCATTGGTAGAAGGAAAAAAAATCTTTGTGTATATAAAGAGAAGCTCATCTTTTAGCTCTTAAAGAGCTAAGAAGAAGGCAAGCCTCGCGCCGTCGTCGTCGTCGCTTGCTCGGCTTCGGCAAAGATTGATTTATTAATCTTTTTGGACACAATTCTTTTCAAATATTTAATTAATTAATTAAATTAATTAAAGAAAATTCAATCCGGAATAACCCGCGACCCGGTCCGGTCCGGCCCGTTTTTCTTTCCCGGATTATTTTAAATCCGTTTTTACATTTCCCGCAATATTTTCAACAG